>NC_056731.1:1552408989-1552536489 GCF_019279795.1 Protopterus annectens | reverse complement strand
GTGCCACATAGAAGGACTTTCTGACTACAGTGGCAATGTGGTGAACAAAAGAGAGGTTGCTGTCAACCTGTGTTCCCAGATCTCTTAAAACACCTTCTGCATTCAGTGGACTACCATCAATGTGGTAATTCATGGGAACCGGGTTTTTTCTAAAGGGGATAATGACACATTTTTTTGGCATTGAGCTTAAGGCCATGGTTCTGACACCAGTCGTTGGTCTCAGTGAGGCCATTCTGTAGGATTTCAACATCACTTGGGGAGTTAATATCTCCCAACTTGCAATTGTTTGCGAACTTTGTCAGCCAGAGTCACTTCGTGTTGGCCTGGACTTCAGAGAAGTAGATACCAAACAGGAGAGGACCCAGGACCGAACCCTGTGGGACTTTACTCATGACTAGTCAGCAGTCTGACTTGGAGTCAGCTACTTTAACACTGTGAGTTCTATCTGTAAGCCAGTTTGCAACCCACCTAGTGATATAGGGGTTGATGCCTAGCTTAGCAAGTTTTTCTATGATTCCTGAGTGGGGAATGATATCAAAGGCCTTGGCCAGATCAAGGTAGGCTGTATGAACCACCTTTCCTTCATCCACAGCTCTGGTGACTGACTCAAAGAAGTCGACCAAGTTGAGCAGGCATGATCTACACTTCACAAAGCCAAATTGTGTGGGATCCAGAGTTTGGCAATTCCCTATATCCTTGTTTATTGAGTCCATGATGATGCGTTCAATAGGTTTGCATATCAGACTCGTCAGGCTAATGGGGCAATAGTTCCCAGGGTCTGTAGTTACTCCTTTCTGGAGAGGGATGATTGCAGCAGTGCACCATTTGGTAGGGACAAAGCCTGAGGTGAGGCTGTGATTGAACATAGCACACAGGTGAGGTGCCAGTTCACTCTGTAGTTCATGTAGAACACAGCCAGTGATATTGTCAGGTCCCATAGAAGCTGTATTCCTGGCCTTGGACAGTGCTGTTTTTAACCTGTGCAGCAGTAATACTGGGTGCCTGGCAATCTACTGGTATTGTGATTGGTCCTTTAGGGGGAAGAGGGGTAAAGGTGGCACTGAATCTGTCGACCAGTATATTGGCAATATCTGTTGGCTCAGTATAGAAGGTACCATTGTGCAGTAGCTCAGAGCAAATCTGGGTATTGCCATGGAGATTCTTTACATAACTATAGAAAGCCTTGTGGTTGTCTTTACTGTCTGCTGCAATTCTGATTTCATAGCTAGCTTTAGAGGATTTGATGACGGATCTCAACTTTTTGTTGAGGTGATAAGGGAGTTTTCCAGTCTTGGGATTCACCTTATTCCACATCAGCTTCCTCCTTCTGTTGTAGAGTTTGTTTATGGCAGGGGACCACCAATATGGCTTCCTTTTTTTGGAGGAGAGCGTCTTGGTTCTATTGGGTATGGCAAGATCCATCCATATGTGCACGTCTTTGTACAGTGCATTGGTGTATGATTTGGCAGGCATGCAAATATTCTCCATTTTCATGGGTGCCATGAAGTTAGCCACCTCTGTTTTCGGGAGCCCAAAGTTAGCTTTGGAGATGTTTTTCATGGTGGTTACCTTTTCAGGGGTGTGGGAGGGATGCGGATTTCCCAGGTGATTAGTTTGTGGTCAGATCTAACCAGGGGGGAGCTGACTATTGGTGTAGAGCAATGGTCACCCATGTTAGTAATGACCAGGTCAAGGATGTTGCTACCTCTAGTTGGGGTAAGAATGAGCTGGTCCAGGGCATTGGAATTAATGAACTCCAGGAAATGAGAAAAGTTGGGGGTGGAATGCAGAAGTTCAGGAAGTCATCAGAAGAAAGGAGTGCTTGGGGCGTGGCCAAGGATGAACACAGGATAGCAGCAGATCTCTTCAGCTCCACCAATTTCACTGCACTGACAGGAAATAATTACTTTAAAAATTAATTTATGAAGTAATTTTCTTTCTAAATATGTTTGGTTTATCTATTTCTTGAATTATATCTAAAAAAGAAAGAACATTTTAATAATATTCCTGTCAGAAATCACCTTGGAAATTTTCTTGTCGGTTTCTCTGTTTGAAATGAGTTCCAGTAAGACAAATTCTCAAGATTCCAGCATCAAGAAAGAACTTCAGTCTCTGATATCTACAATCCAGCAACTTACTGCTAAGATGGATAAACTGGATACTAAAATTGATACCTTCATAGAAAAAACTACAAAACAAATAGACTTGTTACATATAGACTTGCAACAACAGAAGATCCAGATTACAGGCATAGAAGAGACTGTAAATGACATGGAAAATAGAATCCAAGAAGAGGAAATCAACATTGAGTTTTTGCTGAAACAAAATACACATCTACAAACAAAGCTTGATGACCTGGAAAATAGATCTTGGCAATAACATTAGGATTTTTGGACTGCCAGAAAATATTGAAGGTAACAATATTACTTCTTTTTTAACAACATGGCTCCCTAAAACTTTAGACTTACCAGAAGCATTTTCTTTTGGTATCGAAGAGCCCATAGATCTATAGCTAATACTAACTCTAACAAAAAGTATCCTAGATCAGTTATAGTTAGATTTCTATCATCTTTTGATAAAGAGATGGTTCTTAAATCTGCTTGGGCTAAAGCTCCTGTTAAAATTAATGAGACAACTGTGCGTTTTGACAATGACTATTCTTCCTTGGTAATAACTAAAAGAAAAGTTTTTCTGCCATTAATAAGGGAGCTTAAGAAAGCACAGTTTAAAACCTACCTTCTGTTTCCTGCCAAGCTAAAAATCTTCCTTCCTGATGGTCCTAAAATTTTTGATGACTTAGACTCTGCATTGCTGTTTATCAAAAAAATAAGATTTTGGATAAAATAGAGGAAATGGAATGGGCTAGTCCTTCATTAAAGAGGTTGGCAACATAAACTTTGTGGAAGACTTCAGAGAAGAAAAAGAGACTAAAAAACAAATGACTTGTTCTATGTTTTTTTTCTTTTTTTTTCTCTCTTTATTTTTCTTCATTATTAATCTTTTTAAATATAGTTACTGCATTTTCAGAAAGCCACAAATATTCTGAAAAAGATTTAATCAAAGTTATTTTCTGTGTACAAAGAACTGTTTTTGTTTCATAATCATTCAAAATATCTGAGGAACTAATAACAAGCTATCATTCAATATGTTTCTCTTTCTAACAAAGAGAACTAAGGTTAGTAACTTGATACATTTATTTCTTTTTTTTCTCTTTCTTCTTTTCCTTTATTTTAAATAATGACATTCTATTTAGATTATGCAGTGGGTAAGGGGTGGGGGAGGGCAGGGAGAGAAGTGTAATGAAAATATGATAAATGGAATAATAACTTATTTATTCCTTGTAAAAAAGTGTATATGTTGTTTAAATGCTATTGCTAATTATACTTTCTTGATTATATTGCTTATGCTTGTTTACAAATAATTTGTCATGCTTTAATTAATAATAATTAGAACTAAATAATAGTAAATAGCATGTTTCATATCCATCTTTATTAATATAAACAGCAAGTAATATTCCACTGTAAATACTTTTTATAGCTTCCTTTTACATTTTTTTTATCTTTTCTTTTACTCTCTTTTTATTTTCTACTCTCTTTTTTTCTTTTCTCTGTTCTCTCTCTTTATTTTCTTTCATATTAATATATTGACATGCTTTTGATCATACTGGTACAGTAAATAATAAGATTTGTATAAAAATTGAATTGGGGCATAAATAATTAGTTCTATTACATATTAATAACTGTGGGCTTAGTTTCACTTTCATAGAGGCTGTAATAACTTGTAAAATACTTCGCGAAGGTTTTGCTATGCTTAGCTTCATTTATACTGCTAAATGAATGTCAGTCACTTGTTTTTAACAAAATTCCCGCCAGAATGTTATGGGAGACAATTTGGGATGTGGGTTACCTCGTGAACAGTGTCCTCGAGTTGTTTTAAAAGCTTCAACACTCAGAATTCACGCAGAGAAGCTGAAAGCAGTCAATTTGAACTTTGACCCCTGAATTCACACTGACACATCGCAGATTCATGAAGAACACTGTACCAGGAAGTAGAACTGCTGCAAATGCGACTCTGCGATGGAAAATAAACTCTATAACATTTAAATGTGAGTTATCTTTTATAACTACTTATTTATTCATGTTATAATTTATAAAATATGAAAGTTATAATGATTTTAAATGATTCAGTATCTCATAGTAAGCAAATGTGATATTTTAGAAGGCATAGAAAGTGAAACATTTATACAAGTGTTTTTGAAAGTTTACTTGACTGCAGCATATTAATGTATGTAAAAAAATTATGATTTAAACATATACATTGCTATAATTCATTTGATTTATCTGACTGACAAGCATAAATATCTTTATGACTCTATTTTGGAAGAAGTTGTCATGTGACATATTTTAAAGCAGCAGTTTAGATATACAAAATACAGATGGCTTTCTTCACAATAATGCAAGTGTTTCTGAGAATTTACATAGCTATGCAGTATGATTTATAACAATTTCTATAAATATAATATTTTATTTTATTGGCAATAATAAGTATGAGAAAAAGCTCTGATACAAGTAATTTAAAGTCTTTTGGAAGCTGTTAACTGCATTTATATGATAGAAAATAGGTTCATCTTAATATATGTAATGTCTGAACCATAATAGCCAAAGCTATTGATTTAAATGAACATTAGAACTTATTTTTACAAACTTTGAATAAATTAATATGTAGATATGCCCTCCTTTTTTTTTTTTCTCTCTCTCTCTCTCTCTCACGTATTTTATTTCTTTCTCTCTTCTTGGTTCCTAATATCAAGTTTATTTGAATGCTATTTGAGTATAAATGTATTATATTAAATAGATGTACATAGCAGTATGAATAGTTTTTAAAAGTTTCTCTTAGTTTATATGATGCTGATTTATCAAATGTATAGCTTTGTCTTACCAGATAATCTAATTGAAAGTTGTTAATTTAAGTTAATAATAACTAGTATTAAATTGATAAGGGGGCAGCTGAGGTACTGCTGCTTAGGGTAGGGGGTTAACTTGAGTAGTATGTATTACTCTAAGTTGGAGTTTTTAACTCCAGGCTGGGTGCAAGGTTTAATCCTTACATTATTTTCTTTTGTTCACTGTTGTATGTATATAGTTCTGACATCCACAATACATTTTATAAGCTCATTGTCACTACAAACAAAATTGAATCTTATACAAAATCCCATAAGAGATTCAATAAATACAGCTATATCTAAAGGTACACCTAAAGGAGGAGGTATAACCTTACTTATTTTGTTAATTGTTATTTTGATTATAAGTTTTATATGTTTTAAAAATGCCAAATGACTTCTCTAAAAGGAATTTCTTTAAACATTAATGGACTGAATAATCCGTGTAAAAGGGCAAGCCTAATAAGATACATTAATTTACATAAGGCCAACTTAGTCTTCCTTCAAGAAACACATCTCCTGAAAAAAGATATTGATAAATTAGCCACAAACAAATATACAGTATTGGTTAGTTCAGAGCACACTCAGAAAAAAAGAGGAGTGGCTATTTTATGGAATAAAAGTATACCCATTCCTAAAACTATTAAGTCTTATCAAGATGATAAAGGAATGTTTTGTATGGTTACAATACAAATTAATGGGAAGACTTATACATTAATCAATGTATATTGGATACCTGGAATTGGTATTAATACAGTGAAATACCATCTTGATAAGATCATATCATTCTCTATAGGAGATATTATTTTAGCTGGTGACTTTAATTGTATCCTACATGAAAATGATACTACTACTATAGGAAAAAGGAAAATTACATCTAATGCAAAACATTTAAAGGATTTTGTTAATTCTTATCATTTAAATGATATTAATAATCAGATAGACTCAAAATCATTACCATACACCTTTTTTCTAACAGATACAAAACTTATTCAAAAATAGAGTCTTTATTTCTAACCAGATGGTAACAGAATTAATTAACTCTAAAATCATTTCATGTCCTATATCTGATTATAATTCAATTATTTTTGAGTTCATAATAAAAAATACTTACAATGTTCCGATCAAAAGGATACCAGCATACTTAACTCAACTAAAAGACTATAAAGAATATATACTTTCAGAAGTACAACATTTTCAAGACATAAATAATACTCCTGAAGTCTCCATTGTTTATGTTTGGGATGCTTTAAAATCATATCTATATGGACAAAGTATCAGATGGTATAATAATAAAAGGAAATCTTGGGATAAGGAATTGTTAGATATTCAAAGTAAATTAGACTCTTATAAACATAATAATAAAGAAAATATTATGGATAAGAAAGTCATTGAAGAAATAAACAAACTAAATGAGAAATACAAAGAAATTTTAACTCATAAAGTTAAAATAACTTTAGAGAAATACAAGTTTTGTCTTACTCAATAAGCCCCAAATACTTACATAGACTTAAAAACAAAACAAAAAGGTTGAATAAGCAAAATCATATCAAAGAAATTTTCTCTTTAAGGAAAAAGAAGAATGTTTCTAGTCTACCAGAAATACTAGATGAATTTAGAAATCACTTTCACAAAATTAATCATAATAACATTAACATGGAACCTAAAGATAAAATAAAAGAATTTATAACTACAAACATGAATAAAAAACTTAATAAACAACAGATTAAACTATTGGATAAAAGTATTTCATATACAGAGTTTGTTACACAAATAAACAAGCTTAAATCAAACAAAGCACCAGGTAATGATGGTATTATACCAGAGATATATAAAATTATTTCTAAAAGTACATACTCTTTAATACATAAGGTGGTTATTTTGGCCCAAAATGAGCTAATAACCCCCCCCCCCATCTTGGCAATACACATTTATTTCGCCAATTTTAAAACCTAATAAAGACCCAACTAGATGTACTTCATATCGACCCATTTCATTACTTAATGTTGATTATAAAATGTTTTATGAGTATTTTTGCTGATAGATTGAAGACAATCATCCCTGGCATTATAGATATAGATCAGACAGGCTTCATTGTAAATAGAAATACTTTTGATAATATAAGGAGAACTCTAACATTAATTGATTTTGCAAATAGGAAAAAGAAAGATTTAACACTTATTAGTCTTGATATAAGTTCAGCATTTGATTCAGTAAGTTGGGACTACTTGTTTACCTTATTGAAGTGCACAAACTTCTCAGATGCATTTGTAAATCTAATTGAGCATCTATACAAAGGAGCATTGGCTTATATTAAGATAGGAACATATGTCTCACAAAAATACCCATTTTTAAAGGTACAAAACAAGGGTGTCCACTCTCTCCACTATTATTCACTTTAATAATGGAGCCTTGGGCTAATCTGATCAGAAATAGTACTGATATAGAGGAATTTGAAATAGATGAAAATACAACATCTAAAATTCAACTCTTTGCAGATGATGTTCTAATTACATCAGCAGGATCTAATTCTTCTATGCAGTCTCTATTTGATAAAATGATGAATTTTAAAAGTATTTCTGGTTTAATATTCAATGAAGAAAAAACTAAAATACTACCTATATATATACACGAAAAAATGTTCTCATTAGTGATTTTACTAAATATGTACCCAATTCAGGTCAGATAACTTATCTAGGTATAATATTAACTAAAGATATTAAATCTATTATACATAATAATTATAATACCTGTCTTCTTAATATACAAAATATTTTCAATACCTGGAATAATATGTTTTTTACTATGGAAGAGAGACTTACAATTATTAAAATGATAATATTTTTCCCCAAGATATTATACTTAATACAATCAATAATACTCCCACCTACAAAAATAATTATCAAAAAATTAAATGCACTAATGTTAAATTTCCTATGGGCACCTAATAGACCTAGGATTGCATTAAAGAAATATACTAATAGCTGGTCTCAAGGGGGTATTTCTTTTCCAAACTTTAACTTATATACTATCTCTTCTATTGTAAAAGTTATTACTTTGTTAATAGATCAGTCGTATGTTGCAAAATGGAAAGATTACTGGGAGCTAATTAGTATTCACTTCATGAAAATCTCCTTAACACATAAAAATATGATTGTAAATAACTCCATGCTATGGTTACTAAAATAATTTTGTACTTCACCTATTACACCTAAATATATAGTTAGTTACCCATTAAACATTATTATTAGTTATCGTAATTTTATATTCATGCATCCTAAATATAAGGAATGGAATTTTATTATATTCCCTATAATGTATACTTGAGGTATGCTTTTGTCATCCACTACTGAAGGAACACATTTAGCTACAAATAATGATCTAAAGTACTGGTATCAGTTGCTATCTGATAATAAAGTTAAAAATCTAGATTTCTTAAAACAAGAATTTGATCTAAGAGAAACTTGTTGGTTAGAAGTTCAGACCTTTAGACAACTTCTCATTGATAAAATTGATCTAATGTCTATAACAGTTAAAGAATCTATCCCAACACTGATTGATTACTTGATATTAAATTTACAACATAAAGTTTCTGATAAAGGTAAGCTTTCATACATACATAAAATTATCAGACAAGAAACTTTTTACAGTGTAGATACCTACTGGAATTATTTCACTTCCATTAATGGTGACCCACCAAATCAACAAGATAAACAATATATATTGGAATCTGCCTATAAAACTACATCTTCCATTGTCTGGAGACTTTTTACATGGAAATTTTTACATAGATCCTTTTATACACCTTTGATGATGAATAAAATAAATAATAAAGATAATCTATGTAAAAGATGTAATGTAGAAATTAATGCTGACTGGGCTCATATGTTTTATGACTGTATAAAATTGAAAGAATATTGGAAGTCAATTAATGAATTTTTGCAGGCTCTTTTTACAGATAATTTCATTATTTCTAAATTTCTTATATTATTCAACACACCTGTACCTCAAAGTGTTAAAAAGGTTAAGCTTCCCTTGTTATGGTCTATTCTAGCAGTGGCTAGAAAAATAATAACCAGAAATTGGATTTCAGATACACCTCATTCATTCAATGAATTTAAAAATGTTATGACTATAGTGTGCCATATGGAATTGATGACAATAAAATCAAGAACTACTAGAAAAACATCTTATTATATTGTATGGGATAATTTACAAAACATGTTAAAAAAATCTTAACTTCAATAGCATGGTATTTTAGTTTAATTAATTGATCTGATTGTAGTGGATGTCTTTGTAAATACTTTGGTTATTTTGTTGAATGTTATAATCATATCTATTTTAATTACTTGTATAAAATTGTTATGATATTTCTCTTGTATGTTAAAAACAATAAACTTATTTAAAAAAAAAGAAGAAAGGAGTGCAGGAAAAAGTGGGAGATAGAAAAGACAGACAAGACTAGGAAGGAACACTGGTTGGTTAACAAAGAGGCTAAGAAAGTAGTTGAAATAACAAAAAACAAGACATCAGAGGCACTCTAACAGCTTCTGGAAAGTGACAGTTGATGGCACAAATAAACTATATCAGGTTGCAAGGCACAGACAGAAATATAAAGAAGATAGTCCTATACCTTCATAAGGGATGCCAGCAAGAACCTGCTCTCCAGTCCACAGGAAATCAAAGGCAGATGGAAGGAGTACTTACAGCAGCTTCTGAACAAAGAAAACTCTACAGAAGCTATATTGCCCCAGACACAGCCTTCAATAACAGAGGAGGAGGAGTCCACCATAGACGAAGTAAGAATAGCACTAAGGAAAATTAAATCAACAAAAGCAGCAGGCTCAGAAAAGGTTGCAAAAGATATGATCAAGTTGTTGGGTGAGATAGGGGGGAAATGGCTTCTGAAGGTGCTCATAGCGGTATGGAGAAAAAGGTACATACCAGAGACTGAAGGACAAGCACAATAGTGCCACTGGTCATGAGAAATAGGTTATTTACAACTGGGACAGTACAGAGGTATCAAGCTCCATCACAATGCATGAAAGTTCTGGATATGATGACTGATAAACAAATACACAGAGTAGTAGAACGTAAGATGGAAGATGAGCAGTTTGGATTCAGATCAGGATGCAGTACAACTGAACCAATGGTTGCAGTGAGGCAGTTACTTGAGAAGAAGCTAGAAATGAGGAAAGAGTCCAACCGGGCATTCCTAGACTTAGAGAATGCATATGACAAGGTCCCAATAAAGTTGATTTGGGCAGTTCTGCAGTGGTTTAAAGTTCCAGAAACATTGTTAGAATTAATGCAAGCTATACATGGACACAATGACTCAAGTAAAAACTGTGTTCAGTCTCACAGAGGGGTTCCCAGTAGAAGTGGGTGTACATCAGGATTCAACTCTGAGCCCACTCCTGTTCATAAACAGGTCAGATAGGAGTCAGATCAAAAAGGTTGTTGTATGCAGACAGTGTGTCATTACAGGCAGACATAGCTAGAATTTCACCAAAGGACAGGGAAATGAAATGCAAAACTGAGGGCACATGGGATGAAACTGAGCACAGATAAGGCAGTTGTAATGGCAGCAAATTGGGGAAATCAGTAGAAGCTGAGAAATGAGATAGAAGAAAAAATAGTGGAACAGGTTAACAGCTTTAAGTTTCTGGGAGGGGTGGTGGAGAAGAAGGGAAACCTGAATAAACAGGTCTAAGTTAGAATTAGAGGGGCTGCAGCCAAATGGCACAGAGTGTCAGGTGGTGTGTATGACAGAAGAATGCTAAGTACCTGAAAAGTAAGGTGCACAAAACAGTGATGCGACCAGAGCTGGATCATGATTAAATGGGGCCATTTGCTAAACAAAACAGTACAGTCTCAAAATGAAAACAGATTTAGCATAAACAGTACTCTTATCTTATCTTATGCTAAGTACCTGAAAAGTAAGGTGCACAAAACAGTGATGCGACCAGAGCTGGATCATGATTAAATGGGGCCATTTGCTAAACAAAACAGTACAGTCTCAAAATGAAAACAGACTTAGCATAAACAGTACTCTTATCTGCTCATGAAACCCACCTTCATCGAAACAACATTGAAACCCACATTTAAAGAAAACACATCTGGCCAATGGCTAATTAAGTTTACATTTGGGCTGTTTTCAAACCACAGGCCCCTTTTACACATTTTTAGAACTATGCATACATGCATGAGTTCTTTGATTCACCTTCCTTATTATATTAAATTATACTCCTTGTATAATACAACACCACTTGTTAAAGTGTGTTGTAAATCTGTAGTTTTAAACATGTTTCCAGTAAGCAATAAAACAAAAACAAAACATATGAACCAATAATTACAAAACTGCAGGTTTCAGAACATTTCAAACATAAAATGCCACTCTAAAACTTCTGTCAATACAATCCACCAAAATAAGTTTAATATGCACAATCTCTGCAGAAGTAAAAGTCATCTGAGTAATTCCACAGTAAAGAGTTCTGTAACTAAAGAAGAGGTTGCTGCTACCAAAAAAAAATATATATATATATATATATATATATATATATATATATATATATATATATATATATCAGTGTTTCATCTACAAATTCAGTGCCTGCTGCCCTTGAAGAATAAATTGCCTATGTTACATTACAAAAAATAAGAAAAAAGCTGGTAAAATGGCAATAGGGAATGGATGGTAAACTGACAACAGGTTAAAAGTTACAAGGCATCTCATCCAAAGGAAGCTATGCTCAGGAATGCTACACCCCCATCCACCCTTAAATACACCACAGTATCAGCACCCCCATCCACATGCTGTGGGATTAGAACCCACAGCTTTCTGCACCCAAGACAAATATGCTACTAGTTGTGCTTTTAACACTGCTTTCAGATTTTGCTGCACAAATAGTGATGGATATTTCTTAAAAAAACAGCTGCACAATGAAAACAGATAGCATGAGTAGCAGTAAACTTCTCTTCCCTTGAAGCTCACAACTGCTTGAAAAAGCACTGAAACTCACAATTCACTGAAAATGCACTGAAACTTATTCTTTGAGCAGTCTGGTAGTTGTAGAGGATTCAGGTTCTTGTCTCCTGTAACCAAGGTACAGAATTTGAACATGAGCAAATCAACTAGCCTGACATCCCAAACTAGGGCATCTCACACACACACACACACACACACACACACACACACACACACACACACACACACACACACACACACACACACACACACACACTGGACAGAAGAAACAGCAGCAGAAATATACATCTCATGTCTTGTCAGCTAGTTTAAATTGCTGGGCACAGAAATAAGTCGCAAAAGCAAGAATGAGTGTGTGTTGATGCAAGCAAGACTGTAAATCTACATTGTATGTACAGATGCAGAGTGTGTTCTTAAAGAATGCTCTTAAAGAAGACATTTCATTTATTTTTTTCAAAGTTGCAGCAGCTGCCCGACAAGCTGGCCCAAGGCACCTGCTTAGGTCACCTAGTGTTGAATCAGAAACCTGGGAAATAAAGGTAAAGCAGCAGAGGAAGATAGAGATGATGGAGATGAAGTACCTGAGATGGGAGGTAAGATTCACAGTGTGTATCAGGAAAAAGAAATAAGGACATAAAAGCAGAAGCCAAGATAGCTCCAATTGCAGAAAAGGTCAAAGAGAACAGATTACGGTGGTGCAGGCACATGTGCAGAAGACAATCTAATGAAGGAGATTTGGGAGAGATAAGAAGAAGGCAAGAGGAAATGAGGGCATCTGCAAAGAGGTACATGGATTGTGTGAGAGAAGACTTGCAACAATCAGGCATGAGTGTCGAAGAAGGCAAGAGAGTGGCATTGAATTGAGACAGAAATTGCAACAGTTGATATGACACCCCAACCCCACGTAGAAAATGGGAAAAAGGGGATTGATGACAATGACGATGATCTGTCAAACACACAGGTTCTTGACGTATATCTGTGGTGATGGAAATTGTTGAAATTGGAGTGCAGGACTCCTAGAAAGGAGCAATGTTGTACGTGTTACTTTTGCTGAGAAGATGTGCATGGCATCAAGCTAAGTGGGAGTGGATGGTAATACAGAAAGTTTTAGCAATGGGGTAACAGCGTATACATGCAAATGTTCATGGGTTGGGGTTAGAATAACAGCAATGAAAGGGGATAGATTTTGTATTGTGCATGTGTGTTAATGTGAGTGAAGTGTGTGTCCATGCCTTGTTTAATGGTACTGTTAGAAAAAATGCTTTTTTAAATAATATACTGCATAAAAATGGGGTTTGAGGCTGGGGTAGGGTTAGAGTTAGCACATGAGTATATGTACATAGGATGCAAACTGTATAACAGATGAAAAAATCAAGACATTAGAACAGAAGCCAAAGTAGCTCCAATTGCAGAGAAGTTCAAATAGAACATATTACAATTGTTCAGTTACATGTACAGGAAAGCAGAAGAAAATATAGTGAGGATTTGGGAGGGACAGGAAAAAGGCAAGAGGAAATGGGGGCATCCAGTATTGAGATGAACATGAGCTGGAGATAGTACAGCACTACAGGGTGGACAGGTGCATACTACAGGAACTCACTGAGCTTTGCCACCCTCACCTCAGACCCAGAGCCAACAGAGGGGAGCCTATCCCAGTGGAAACAAAGGTTTGTGTAGCCTTAAGAATACTAGCTGCAAGTAATTTCCAAAGCCCTACTGGGAACATCATGAGGGTCTCACAGGCAGCTGCATCCATGATAATCCACCAGTTCCTAAATGTCATGCTAACACATGCCAGTGAGCACATTTATTTCCCCAACACACCTGAGGAGAGGACCACCAATATGTGTCTCTTCCACCATGTGGCACACTGGGTGTCATAGACTGCACTCATGTGCACATCAAAACACCACCCTGTGAGGATGGTAGATTCTAAGTCAACAGCAAGGAGTATCACTCCATCAACTGCAAGGTCATGTGCAATGCCCAGGGCATTATCATCAGTGTGTGTGCTGGCAGCCCTGGCAGTTATCACAACTCCCACATCTGCCAAATATCACAGCTGCACCAGGTATTTGCCAGAGGGACATCCTGTATGACCATCTAGTGGGGGATCCTGGTTACGCACTGGAACTGTGGATGACCCTAGCCCTAAGCAGCATCCTACCATCTCCCCGAATGATACCACAATACAAGAAGAAAATGATTGATTTCAACAACTGGCTAACTTTCTGGTGTCATTCTAAGGGGGTCCAGTATCTGTCTGCCTGGGATGACATGATTGACAGACCTCAATGCTTTGCCAGAGATGGTCTGCATCTGTCACCCCTGGGCTTCTGGATACTGGCCAAGGCTCTTGACACCCTTATATTATCTTTTTTAGGTGGTGTTCCAAAGACCAAATTACCACCGTAACAGCTGCAAACAAATGCAATCTGAGGGTCATGCTGCTCAATGCTAGAAGTTTAAATCTCAAAATGCACTCACTTGAAGCACTCCTTAAAATAGAGAACATATACATTTGTGCCATAACAGAGACCTGATTCAAGGCAGCAGAAAGCACCTCTGCACTACCAGGCTATAACTCATTCCACATCTTTCGGCAACAGAACTTGGACCAAATCACTAAAGGCGGTGATGTTTCCATAGTCATAAAGGATGCACACACATCCAGACTGGTAGCCCAACATAATGCATCTGAGATACTTCAGGTGCAGCTAACATTGGGTAAGACAGTGATTCACGTCGTAGCCTGCTATAGGTTCCCAACCATGTCTCAAGGCTCACACTCCATATTCCTGAGCACCCTGGAGAATATTAAGGTCCTACCTAACAATCTCATACTGGGCGACGGCAATGCCCTGGACCAGCTCATTCTTACCCCCACTAGAGGTAGCAACATCCTTGACCTGGTCATTACTAACATGGGGTAATGTTGCTCTACACCAATAGTCAACTACTCCTTGGTTAGATCTGAGCACAAACTAATCACCTTGGAAATCCACACACCCCCCCTCCCCACAAAGGTAACCACTATGAAAAACTTCTCCAAAGCTAACTTTGGGCTCCTAGAAACAGAGGTGGCTAACTTCACTGCACCCATGCAAATGGAGATCAGTTGCATGACTGCCGAATCATACACCAATGCACTGTATGAACACATACACAAATGCATGGATCTCGCCATACCCAAAAGAACAAAGATGCTCTCCTGCAAAAAAAAAGAAGCCAATCTGGTGGTCCCCTGGCATAAACAAACTCTACAACAGAAGGAGGAAACTACAGCAGAAGGAGGAAAATTATGTGGATAAAGGTGAAAACCCAAGACTGGAAAAACTCCCTTATCAACCTCAACAAAAAGTTGAGATCCCTCATCAAATCCTCGAAAGCTAGCTATGAAAACAGAATTGCAGCAGATAGTAAATAAAACCACAAGGCCTTCTATAGTTATGTAAAGTATCTCCAAAGTAATACCCAGATTTGCTCTGAGCTACTTCCTATACCAAGCCAACAGATATTGCCAATATACTGGCCGACAGAGTCAGTGCCAGCTTTACCCCTCTCTCCCCTCAAGGGACCAGTCACAATACCAGTAGATTGTGAGGCACCCAGTATTACTGCTGCACAGGTTAAAACATCACTGCCCAAGGCCAAGAATACAGCTTCTATGGGACCTGACAATATCCCTGGCTGTGTTCTACATGAACTACAGAGCAAACTGGCATCTCACCTGTGTATCCTGTTCAATCACAGCCTCACCTCAGGCTTTTTCCCTACCTAATGGTGCACTGCTACAGCCATCTTTCTCCACAAAGGAGGAGTGACTACAGATCCTGGGAAATATCACCCCTTTAGCCTGACGAGTCTGATATGCAAAGCTATGGAACGCATCATCATGGACCTAATAAACAAGGATACAGGGAATCTCCAAACTCTGGATCCTACACAATTTGGTTTTGTAAAGTGTAGATCATGCCTGTTCAACTTGGTCAACTTCTTTGAGTCAGTCACCAGAGCTGTGGATGAAGGCAAGGTGGTTCATACAGCCTACCTTGATCTGTCCAAGGCCTTTGATACCACTCATCATTCAGGAATCATAGAAAAACTCACTAAGCTAGGCATCAACCCCTATATCACTAGGTGGGTTGCAAACTGGCTCATAGGTAGAACCCACATTGTGAAAGTAGCTGACTCCAAGTCAGACTGCCAACCAGTCACGAGTGGTTTCCCATAAGGTTCAGTCCTGGATCCTCACCTGTTTGGTATCTACTTCTCTGAAGTCCAGACCAACATGAAGAGACTCTGGCTGACAAAGTTCACAGATGATTGCAAGTTGTTAGCTATTATTAACTCCCCAAGTGATGTTGACATCCTACAGAAAGACCTCACTGAGACTAACGACTGGTGTCAGAACCATGGCCTTAAGCTCAATGCCAAAAAAATGTGTCATCATCCCCTTTGGGAAAAACCTGGGTCCCATGAATTACGACATCGATGGTAGTCCAGTGATCACAGAAGGCATTATAAGATATCTGGGAACACAGCAACCTTTCTTTTGACCACCACATTGCCACTGTGGTCAGAAAGTCCTTCTATGTGCCACATCTCATTACTAAGGGTTATGCATCCAGGAAGAAAGAGGTCATTGTCTCCCTCTACTCTTACCTCATTAGACCAATCATCGATCGCAATACCCCATTTGGCATGTACCTCACTAAACACCTGCAGCAACTGGAGAGACCACAAAAGTACCTCACAAAGAGGATCCTAGGCCTTAAACATTTGTCCTGTATGGACAGACTCAAAAAAAACTCCAACTATTCTCTGTCTCATATCGCCTACTTAGAGGCGATCTCTACTTGACTTACAAAGCCATGCCTGACCCAGCTCTGTTAGAAATGCTACATCTGAAGAAATCCCAATCCCTGCACACCACATGCTCCAGAGACCTCAACCTCATTACCACAATCAACAGAACATGCTCGAGGGACAGGTTCATAACCCAGAGACTGCCCGTGCTATGGAATAGACTTCCCATACATGTCAAACAGAGCACCTCTCTAGCCTTTTTCAAGAGAAATCTTGATGAGTGGAAGGGAAATAGAAAATTCACCCCAGGGATCACTCCAGTGGATTTACTCAACAGAGGCACTGAGAAGTAAGGTCAGGTAGCGTAATGCCAAGGTAATCCTACGAGCTTGGGTTGTAAAGGCTCCAGGGCAATTAGCCTAGTACACACCTATGAACCTATGATGGCACCCATCAGAAATGCACGCACGCCAACTGAAGAATGCCATAATGAGGCACACGCACAAACTAGGAACATTGTAGAGCGTGCTTGGGCTGCTCAAGTCACGGTTCCACTGTCTTGACATTTGGTGGAGCCCTGCAGTTCTCTCCAGTCACATGTGCACACATGTTCATAGTATCTGCAATGCTACACAATATGATCCTGTGAAAACAGCTGTGTCAGGAGCATCACACGGAAGGGAGGCACAGTTCTCACCATTGCCAAGGTCTCCACAGGTGCAGGAGAACTTGGAGGAAGAACCCCCTGATCCTGTCCCTGTAGGCAGATGTAGGCATGCCCAGTATGCCCTGGCCTTGGCAAATAGGCAATGCATAGCACATGCACTGACAACCTAGGGACCCAGGGACTGATACCTCACTCCGACTCACATACACACCGAAAAAGGATGCCAGCCACATCACACTACCTGTACCTTACTGTGTATAGGCTGTGTACTGTGTGCATCCAACAGAGTCACTCTTCTTAACAACAAATGAATGGAGTAGTAGACTGTGGTAGCATATGTATGGTATTGTTGCATGTATGCAAGGGAATAGAGTGGGCTACCAGGATAGCAGCAGACAACGGACAGCTATGTGAGACAAACGGAACTCTCTGCCAAATAATGGCTGCCCCAGAATATGCAGTAGGCCCCAAGTCAGCAAAATCCACTGCACTATGTGAGGGACTTACAAACAGCCGAGTCATAGGACAGACGCATGGATGTCAATGTTGGAGTCCCACACATACCTCTCAACCCTTTTAAAGCAAGAAATCTGTACAAAGCCATAAAGAAATGTGTTTCAAAGGCCCAAAAATAGGGACAATTGTTAAATATTGCTCTTACAAACATAGAAAGTTGAAAGAATAAAAGATTTTGCAGTAGCATGAATTCTCTGAAGGGTAAGAAGTATGAAACTCAGATGTCTGTTATCACTTTCTAACTTTAGTCTTTAATGATTTGCAAGTAATTTTCCAGACAGCCACAATTTTATGAAAAATGGACCCAAAATGTGAGGCAAACATCTGGATATTCTGCAAAAATCTGTACATTTCAGAGGTATGGTCCCTTACCCCTGACACACCTGTGTTCCCATACAACTGTGATAACAGTTATGTTTGTAAGGTAATAGCAGCAGAACACACATTCTCAGGGCTGTCCCAATCAACTTGCTAGCATGTTCCATTTCCACAATATTCAGGGGTTAATGTGCTAGGTATGTGTGTGGTTAACAGTGTCAGGCACTAGACAGCTCTGACTGGTGGCTGTTATGGCTCACTGGGCTAAGTATATGACAGTAGAGTCCATGGTTCAAGACTGGCTGTACCTACCATTTTGCATGTCAGCTACACCTATGGTAGGAGTTCTACAGGCTGTCCAGACATCAATATTTGTTACTGAAGGAAAGCTGGACAATGGAGGGACAGTGGGCCACAGATATGGACAGTACACAGCTCTGAGTAACCTAGATGGTGCTTACTAGAATAGCCGGTTTTGCCACGTCAGTGTAGTGCCAGGATACAAAGGCTGCCACATAACTGTGTCAGTACTTACAGCAAGTCAGTGGGCATCATCCATACCCCACGAATGTCAGGGTTTCTCAGAATGTCCACACGTATGCCTCATATATCTGTTCTGTTTGTCATAACATTGCATTTGTCAAACTATTGGCTAAAGCAAACTGCATACCCATAAGAAAATGCAAGGTAAAACAAAACCAGTCTACCACCTGTCTACATTTGCAAGAGCAATATTAAGCAGCTGTCCCCATGCCTGGGCCTGTGTCTTACTGTGATATATGGCCCTGTCAAGATGTCTGCCTGTAAGAGTTAGACAGGTATGGCCAACATTATATCGCAACCAAAAAAATAAAGAAAATAATCCAAATATAACAACCGAAAATAGGATCCAACACAGATTTATTGAATAGTCTCTCTCTAGCGCCTCGGCTTTTGCCTTCAAGGAGAATACTATCAAATACATTTGGACACATATTTATACCATAGAAAATTAATTAAACAATTTAACAATTAATTACAAAAAAACTTTCCAGTTGCATTCTGCATTAATTCCACTAGGTGTCATAGTACCATATTTTAATATAAAAACTGTTTCTTTATATAAAAGTTTCTTTTTAACTATTTCATAATTTTTATCTACAACAATATGTTCTAGAATAGTAGCAAACATGCCATTTGGGTCACTATTATGATAATCCTTAAAATGCATTGCAAGAGGACTTTCTATTTTTTTTATTTTTAATGTCTCTTACATGCTCCTGCAACTTCACTTTAAAGGCACGTTTACTTTCCCCTATATAAAATAATCTACATGGACACTTCAATGCATATAAAACTGCTTCTGTGTTGCATGAAAATTTTCCAGAAGGTTTAAAACATTTCCCATTTATACATTCAAATGTTTTACTTACATACTGACAAGAAATACATTTCCCACATTGATAAGTTCCCATTAACTTCACGTCAATATTTAAATTCACCTTTGGGGTAAAAAATCCAGCATGGACCAACATGTCTTTAAGGTTCCTACCTCTCTTGTAGGAAAAAATAATATTTTTTGGAAACATATCTATCAAATCTTTATACTTAAATAGTGAAGTCCAATAGAATTGAATTGCCTGTCTGACTTCTTCCGATAACAAATCGTAAGTCATTACCTTACCATATAAACTTTTTCTAAGTGTTTAGATTTTTGTTTCCTATCAAAATATTTATTACTTTTCTTACCCACCTTCCATATATTACTTTCTTTAACCTTATTTAAAGACAATTCTACTTCTTTTGCATCATAACCCTTCTAATAAATAACTGTGAATTTTTTTCTAATTCTATATCAACTTCATTTGTATTATTACACAATATCATAATTCTTATAAATTCTCCATATGGTAGAGATTTCATCAAATGTGGTGGATGGTAACTATGTCCATCCAAAAAATGTAAACTTTCTTCAAATTTACGATGTACTTTAGTGACAATTTTACCATTCTCCTCCCCCGCTAAAGTTACATCCAAAAAATTCTCTTTATTATCTAACTGAAAACCATCAAACTTAAGTTCAAATTCATTCTTTTGTAAATTAACCATAAAATTATGTGCTTCCTGTTTTCCTCCCTTACAAATAAAAATTAAATCAACAATGTAACGATAATATTTAACTACATATTTCTTAAAAAAATCCATTTGATATAAAAATTCCATCTCAAAAAAATACATCATTATATTTGCATACATGGGGGCAAACACTGCCCCCATAGCTGTGCCTTTTTACTGATGGAACAACTGCCCATCAAAATAAAAATAGTTGTTCTTGAGGCAGAATTCTACCAATTCAACAATATAAAATGATTGTGGACTGTCTCCTAGAATTTTTTCTAATTCTT
The DNA here is from genome assembly GCF_019279795.1 of Protopterus annectens. Taxonomy (NCBI): domain Eukaryota; kingdom Metazoa; phylum Chordata; order Ceratodontiformes; family Protopteridae; genus Protopterus; species Protopterus annectens. Next base: position 1,552,515,868 of record NC_056731.1, on the reverse strand, counting down.
TCAAACCATGCTCATGTTTGATACTTGTGTATAAACTTTTAACATCTGCCGTTAACCAATACCTATCCTTAGTCCATACAGTCGGTAATATTTTTTCTAAAAAAAATCAAAACTATCTTTAATAAAAGATGCCTGTTTAATAACATATGGATATAAAAAACTATGTAAAAATGTACCCATATTATGTAAAAAATAATTACATGCTGACACAATAGGACGACCTGGAGGATGATATATATTCTTATGCACTTTTGGTAGGCAATAAAATTTAGCTATTTCACAATTATCTATCTTAAATTTTTTATATATATCATCCTTTGAAAAATAACCTAACCGGTATGACCAACATGTAGCATTAGAAGAACAGTACAACACAAACTGTCTGAGCACCAGTGCAGATGTATGGGACACAATGCTGGCCAACCTGCTAAACAGGTACATGCAGAGGTGTGTAGTCAATAACCCTGTTTGTGATGTTATGACTTCTACCCCAGCCACAATAGAACCAAAAAACAAACCAGCACAATGGGGAAAAGTGCTAAAATATTATTTATTCGTGGCAAAGTTCAATCCATATAATCCATGTACTGCAAACCGGTTTTGGCTATGTTTAGCCTTCTTCAGTGCAAAAAGAAAAAGTAGAATATTAACAGCACATCCTGGTAAATGCTTATATACCAAATCATTTAAAGGTGTATATACACCAAAAAACTTTTTACACTTGTTGGGAATTCATTCATTTGATCTGAAAGGAATAACATCAGTCTTAACAAATATAAAGATGCATGAAATAAAAAGCTAACAAAAACTACTCCATTTCATTTAAGCCAGGTTTGAAAAGAGCCCCTAACCTGGTAATCCATGAGGATTCCATATTATTTAATCTGTCATGCCAGCCTGCTTTAAGGTTTCTATGCAAATCAATTTTATCAATAATCACACATTTGAACTGCGCAGTTTGGTGAGTTATGGTATGTTTATATAAAGCATTAGAAATTTTATGATTTCTAATGGCACTGAGATGTTCACTTATCTTGTGTCTCAGTGGTCTGGATGTTTGGCCCACATAGAAGGAGGAACATGTACAGGTGGCCAGATAAATCACCCAATCTGTGCTGCAGTTGCCAAAAATTCTTATCTGGTATACCTTAGAGGTATTACTACTAGAAAATTCTTTGGTCTTAAAAATATGTCTACAAGCACTACAGTGATTACAGGGAAAACATCCTATCAAAGGGTCACCAAATAGAGTGGTTTGAATTAATGTAGATTGCTTGTATCTTTAATAGTGTGTAAAGTGAGACTGAATCGTTCTGCCCCTGCGGTATGAAAAAGCACATTTGTCAGGTAATATTTCATTCAAATGTTCATGGGCCTTCAAAATATCCCAATGGTTGTTAATAATATCTCTGAACAAGGGTGTGTTGCTACCAAATGTAGTGACAAGCCTAATAGGCTGAGATATAATTGGTTTATCTTCATCTTGTGAGTGTTTATATTGTAGTAATGTAGATCGGGGTACATATTTAATCTGATTAATGGTTTGAGTAATGCGATATTTCTGATATCCTCTGCTTATGAGTCTACTAGACAGGTCCTGTTCACATTCTGAATGGTATTCTTGGGACGAACAAATATGTTTCAGCCGTAAAAATTGAGATTTAGGGATGTTGTTGATGATGTGGTGGGGATGATAGCTAGATGCATGTAAGAGTGTGTTGTATTGTGGAAATTTCCTATGTACCCTGGTTGCCAATGTGTGGTCAGCCTGTCGAGAAACTATCACATCCAAGAATATAATTTCTTGGTGTTGTAGGATTAAAGTAAACTGAATGTCCCATGGATTGTTGTTCAAATATTTTACAAAATCTTGTACTCGTATACTGTCACCCCGCCACACCATCCAACAATCATCCAAGTATCTTCTCCAGATGTCTAAATGTTCCATGTAGGGATTGTTGTAAGAATCATATATGAATTGTTGTTCAAAGAATCCCATAAATAAGTCTGCATATATAGGAGCAAAGGATGCTTCCATAGCAGTACCCCTAACCTGCCAATATGCCTGTCCCTCAAAATAGAAAATGTTCTTAGTTAACACATATTCTGTAGTCTGATGAGAAAATTGTTAAAACCCGTGGTGTACAATTGGGATCTGTCTAACCAATATGAAATGGCTGATATACCTGCATTATGTGAGATGCTGATATAAAGGGAAGAGACATCCAATGTGCATAGCCACCAATCTGATTCCAGTTGCGTATCCTGAATTATATTTAAAAATTCTGTAGTGTCCTGTAACCTCGATCTCACCATAGGTAATAGAGGTTTAAGATAGTATGTAAGAAAAGCTGATAGGGGTTCCATAAGGGAACCTCTCCCAGAAACAATCAGCCTACCGGGGGGATTTGTAGGATGTTTATGAATCTTAGGAAGCAGGTATAGATATTGAGCATTAGGTTCAACAACTTTTAGTTGTTTGCATGTTTGTTTATCAATAATCCCCTCCTGTGTGGCTAAATCCAAAAAAGAATCAATGTGTGTTTTAAAGTTAGGTGTTGGATCAAGGACCATGTTGATATAGAACCGGGCATCAGACAATTGTTTGTGGGCTTCAGCTTGGTACATAGAATAATCCATAATTACAATGCCCCCTCCCTTGTCAGCTGGTGTAATCACTATATCATGATTGGAACGAAGTTCCTGTAGCGCTTGTTGTTCCTCCAAGGTTAAATTGTGTTTAACAGGTTGGTAGCCTAGAGAAAAGTGTAGATCTTTAATAACACATTCTTTGAATATAGCTACATGCTTGTCCATTGGTGGTTGAAAATCAGATTTACCAAATTTAAACCCAGTGGATCTTTGAAAGTTGTCACCATCTGAAAAAAATATTTTGAGGTTAATCAATCTACAAAAGTAATTTATTTCATTAACCAATGTGTGTTCAGGAACAAATGAAGTCGGTACAAAGTTTAGACCCTTGTTTAACAATTTATTGTGAACATAGGACAATTCAAAAGAGGATATATTGTGCACATTGTTTATTAACTCACAATTTTCTGTAGTAGCAGTTGTAAACTCTGTGTGCCTGTTTTTGTGTTTTCTACCACCTCTGTGTGTCCTGGGTCTAAAGGGTCTGATGGTTTCCTCTTAGCCATTGGGGACACCTGGTTGGAAGGGCAATCATAGTCTGTGGCCGAAGATGTGTCATCTTCAGAAGTCCCACTTGTTGTTTGATTATTCTTTCTTAAAATAGACCTAGATCTTTTTCTCCTACTGCTAGTTTTATTGTCAGAATCGAAAAATCTGACATTTTTCTGTGTGACAAATGGTTTCCCCTTTTCGTAATCAGTAATATCTCGCTGAAACTTATATGTTTTCTTTTTGATTAGTTGCTGTTCAAGTGTTGTTAAATCTTTAGCCAAATTTGCTAAATAATTGTTATAAAAATCCTCTGACTCAAAAATTTGAGCCTCAAGACAATTGTTGTGGATCTCAACAATCTGTGATTCAATTATGCGCTCATAAAAAGAGATCAAAGTGTCAACAAATAGCATAGAAGCTTGATGTTGGGCATCTGCCCAGTCTTTGGAAAGTTGGGAATCAATCAAACCCACTAGGGGTTGAATACGAATCCTTAGCCCCCGGGGTGTGATATTTTTCAGTCTGTATGCCTTGAATAGCTTCAAATGCCAGATATTGGCTCTTAGCATTTTAATATTTCTGGTTATCTTTTGAAACAATATGCCACAACAATATTTGGCATCTCCATTGTTAATATTAGAATCACTGGGGCCAGCTAGATTAAGGCCAAAGGCTTCCAGATTGTCTTTATCTGCCGATAACCCTTGTAAGATGCCTTTTAAATCCACAGCGCTGTTCATTTCTGCAAGATATTCTAGCACAAAATGGACCAAAAAGTTATGTGTATATATACGTATGTACCAGGTATTATTGTATATATATCACTTGCCAACTAAGCTGAAAGTTGACTGTACATTAAAGACCAAAACACGTGCATACTAGAATATAACCTGTTATGTCTTAATAAGTTTATGAAGTGTAGCAAAAAAGTCCACCTATCTATAATAATATTCAGAACCTGAATTGGAAAAAAAGGTTGTAAGGACTCACTTTAACAGCAATTGTATTGTAAGTATTCTACCCCAGCCACACCATAACTACAACTACATATGAGCAGTAACTGTGGACAAAGCCTGACTGGAGCAGAGCAGGACAAAGGGCCACATTTAAGGGGAAGGAGGAACCTCCAGCCACACAAATGTAGAATGGGCAGACTACAACACATCGTGCAGTAGCATGGGCTCCCTGCAGTGTATGCAGTCAGTAAAAAAATGTCTGTGAGCGGTTCCTCACATTAATCTCTACTGATCTGCCACTGACATACCAAGACATCACAGTGCTGTGCAAAATGTAACTCGCATATAATGCAAAACTCTACTCAGTCCAATACAGTCTGTACCCACCCTGGATATGACTCAGTTAATAAGGATAGCACACAGCCAGAAGATTCCTCAGCTGCCAGTCTATCAGTGAGGTGCTGGACTGTTTGCATAGGCTCATCAACTGATCATCTGTAGCACACAAAATCCTGGACCAGAGTACAGGTAGGTCTGGACTGGAGTCCCACTCTTACTATTGATGGTCATACTGGGCATGCTTCTACACTTAGCTTCTGTCAGCCCATGTCTGAACCCACATTTGTCTACAGAACTTGGATGTACATATAACCCTTCTGCATACAGACAGCTATGTACACCTTAACTGTCTACCCCCACCCCCATCAGACATGTTTACCCCATCTATCCATACATGGTACATATAAGATTTATCTGGATCTGTTGACTGTGATATACAAATAGATATATAAGTAACATATACAAATATATCAGTTACAGAGAGGCAGAGATGGTGGGGACAGAGAGAGAGAGAGAGACCCGGATGTACTGCAACAACCACATATAAACCAATTTGAACCAGTGGCATGTGCAAATATTATGATGAGGCCCATTGTGTTATAGTGAGTAAGGAGGGGTTGTAATACACATCAGTCGCATTTTGTGTGTGTGTGTGTGTGTGTGTGTGTGTGTGTGTGTGTGTGTGTGTGTGTGTGTGTGTGTGTGGTTTCTGTATGTATTACATGTACATCAGAATGCATACACCCAATAGGCCTATGTCTGTGTAATGGCCACCCATATTTTGGCCCTGTGACTACTGTCCTCCACAGTAGTGATCTCCCTGTCAGCAGCTACTGGTGTCATCCACCACAACAGCACTGCCAGACATTCTGTATATGTGTAATTCGTGTGGTGCATGCAATAAGTACATACTGCTGTAGTTTAGACAATTAGATAGGTAGTGGTGCAATTCCCAACAATGCCAACTGAGTGTGTGTATACATATAAGTATATTCCCATGTGACTTTACATTTTGAGGCCTGTTGTGTCCTGCTGACTCCTCTCATAGCATTAATTTACAGGGCCTGTTGCTGTCATCCACCTTACATACAGCATTGGACACTCTTCGGGTATGTAAGCTTTGTGGCACACACAATAAATAGGTAGCACTATACCGCATACAACTAGATAGGTAGGGGGTCTAATCTCAAGACTGCCAAATGTGTGCGTGCATGTGGGTGTGAAGTATATCGCATGTTTGGGATGGTTATACCATTTTGAGACCTATTCCACCCTGTACAGGGCCTGTTGATATCATCCACCTTACATACAGCATTGGACACTTTACAGGCATATAAGTTCTATGGTGCACGCAATACATTTGCAGCACTATAGTACATACAACTAGATAGGTAGTGATTCTAATCTCAAGACTGCCAACTGTGTGTGTGTGTGTGTGTGTGTGTGTGTGTGTGTGTGTGTGTGTGTGTGTGCATGGGTGTGTGTGGGTTGATTATACCATTTTGAGGCCTGTTCACCTTGCTGACTCCCCCCATTGCATTAATTTACAGGATCTGTTGATGTCATTCACCTTAGATGCACTGTTTGACCCTCTGCAGGCCATCATCCCAACTGTATGCAGTTTTGCAGAATGTCCTGATGACTGCCTCATATATTTTGTCTGTGTGTCATAAAATTATGGTTTCCTGGCAAATCAGTGACAAAGCATTAAGAGCTGAATTCAGAAAATAATGACAGACATCGGAGTGTCAGACTTCATACCCTTCACAAAAGTAATGGTAATGCGAAACCTGTCACTCTATCATCATCTAAGTTTGTAAGAGCAATATGTAAAAACTGTCCCTATTTTTGGGCCTGTATCCCCCCATTACTGAAGGCTTTCTCCACATGTATTGTTCTATTAAGTTGAGAAGTATGCCCCCGGCATATAATCTCTGTGGCATAGCACTATACTACATGCAAGTAGATAGGTAGGGGTTATAATCTCAATACTGATAAATGTTTGAGTCTATCTGTCTGTGTATGCATATCCTCTGTAGCAGAGTGGCTGTCCTGCCTTTGTGTGTGCAATGCTTTTTATCATTTTGTGTGCCTGTGCCACCCTGTTAACTCCACGATCACTAACCTATCCATGGCCTACAGAGGTCATGCACTTTAGATGCAGAGCTACACATTTTCAAACACAGTAGCACTGTGGCACGTGCAATATGTATAGTGGGCTATACTGTGCATAACTAGATAGATAGGTGTTGTAATTCCAAAACTGGCAACTCTCTCTGCATGACTGTTAGAATGCATGCCCCCCTGCATCAGTGTGTGTGTAACATGATTATACCATTTTAAGTGTCTTAACTCCCCAGTGGCAATCCTTACAGCACCTGCAGATGTCAACCACCTGAATAGTACAGGCAGACACTGCAAAACTGTATAAGCTCCATGGTTCATGCACTATGCATATTGTGCTATCTTATGTATAACTAGCCAGGTAGGAGTTCTACTATCAACAAGGGCAGTTCATGAGTGTGTGTGTGTGTGTGTGTGTGTGTGTGTGTGTGTGTGTGTGTGTGTGTGTGTGTGTGTGTGTATATATATGTATATTCCCTTACAGCCATGTGCCTGTGTTAGGGCCACAAACATACCTCTCGACCCCTTACAGAAAGACATCTGGAGAAAGCCAAACAGAAACATGGGACAAAACCCAAATATTAGAGTCAATCTTTAAATATTGCTCTGACAAACATACAGGGTAGATAGCATAACAGGTTGCGCATTTGCAGGCATTTTCTGAAGAGTATGAAGTCTGACAGGAAAACATCTGTCATGGGTGATGCAGTGGTGTAGCCGTTAATGTTTTCACCTCACAGCAAGAGGTTCTCCGGTTTAGTTCTCAGCTCGGGTGACTTCTGTGTGAAGATTGCATGTTCTCCCTTTATTCACATGTGTTTCCTCTGGGAACTCCAGTTTCCTCACATTCTAAAGACATGCATCTGGAGCATTTCTCCCTGGGCCTTTGCTGAAAATAGGCTCTGTCCTAGTCGGACTTTACTAGTCAACAAATGTTAAATAAAAAAACTACTTTGCCACAATACCACAATGTTATGCCAAATGGGACAAAAATATGTGTCAGACAGCACATTCTGAAGACATCTGTAGAGGTGAAAGTTCTGGTCACCACCTGTCCCACCCTGCAGGTTGCAGTCCATGTTCAGCCAGGTGTGGCCTGTGACAATGATTCAAACAATACAGAGATCCCCAGAGTGTGAGACAAAAACATTTTCTAAGTTTGTCTACTGCTTGCATAAAGCAGTTCTTTCACCTCTTAAGCACCTTACTGGTTTGATGGACATGATGGAGTGAGTCTCCAGAATAAGGAAAAGCAAGAAAATCAGGAGACATGTGAAGAAGAAATATGGACTTGGGAAAGGAAAAGAGATTTAATATGGTGTAATATTTATGCAAAGGAGAAAGCAAAACTAACCGATACAAAAAGAGCAGCACCAAAGGTATTTGAAGAGAAATACAGGCAAAGGAATCCAGATATGGAAAACTTTACAATACAAAAAATAAGGAGGTTAAGAGGAAAAGTAGAAAAAGAGATTAGTAATGGAGAAGTCAAAGAAACAGAAATTGAGGTTATGGAGCAGCTGCAAAGAGAAGGATTTAGTGCAGAAAATTGAATGCAGAATGCACCGCAACAGGATAGAGCAATGGATATCCAAATTAAGGGAAAACCAGTGGAACAGGAAGCAGTTGGTCAGGTGCCATATCAATATATTTGGAGCCTTCCACAGGAAACTAGTATAAAGGTTCACTTGAAGCTAGACATCAAAGGAAAGGAACAGGAAACTGTGGAAACTCTGATGCAGTCAGTGTTGAGGAGTGATAGGCCAGTGAGTTCCCATATGATAGAGCAATGGATGGCACAGGATGAAGTTGAAGAGAATGTGCCAAGATGCTATAGAATCTTCTATAGAATGCAAGCAGGAAACAGAAAATAAGGGATGTGTCCTCAGTTTGGAAGAAAATGAATTAAGAGAAGAGTTGCTTGATTTAATAGACATAGACAGATATATCAAGATCAATGAAAGAAATAGACTGCAGAAGGTTAATAAAACCCCAAAAGTCAGAAGTTTGATAAAACAAATGAACACAGTAATTAGGACTGTTCATAGAGATCCATACAATATAACAGAAGTAAACAGAATATATTACTGTGCTGTTAAATTAATAAGTGATAAAGTTCTACCACAGGAACACAGGGTAGCGAGGGAAAGGAAGGGGTGAAAATGAATACCATCATGGAAATATCGAATGGAGAAAACTATAAAGCAGCTAAGACAAGAAGTGTTACTGTTAGAAGATTATAGAAGAGGGAACAGATCAACAAAAATACTAAGAAAGATAGATGTGATAAAAGCAATTTGCAGTATTATCATACACTATCACAAATAAACTAAAAATGTCAGCACAGGAGGAAAGACTTAGAAGATACGAAGATAAATGTAAAGGAAAAGTACAGAATAAGCAATTTATTGATGATCCAAAAAAGTTTTATAGAGAATTGGGAAATAAGGTAAAAGTAATTGAAAGACCACCAAAAAAATAATAAATAGATACATTTTGGAGAAGTATCTATGAAGTTCCTGTGGAACATAAGAAAGATGCAAAATGGATGGAAGAAGTAAAAGAAAGAATAAGAGGGTTAAAGGTACAGGATATGAAACTGAATGAAGTAACAGCCAGAGAGATTGAAACAAAGTTAAGAAAAGCCTATAACTGGAAAACTCCAGGCTCAGATGCAGTACCTAACTTTTGGCTGAAAGTATTAATATCTTTGCACGAGGATTTAACCATGAGTAAGAACTATTTATATGCGCACCCCAAACAGACACTGCACTGGTTAACAACAGGAAAAACAATGCTCTTACTTAAGAGTGAACCCACAAGCTACCTAAAAATTATAGACCAATAATTTGTCTTCCAACGAAGTATAAACTATACATGGGAATTAACGCCAACAGAGTTTGTAGTCATTTCGAAGAAAACTCAATTATGGCAGTGGAACAAAAGGGCAATCCAAGAGTTATATGGAACAAAGGATCATTTGTTGTTAAATAAAGTTATACTGGAGAACTGTAAAAAGAGGAAGAATCTAAGTATGGCATGGATTGACCATAAAAAAAACATTTGACAGTATCCCACATTCATGGATAAAAGAGGGCTTAAAAATGTATAAGATACACCCTACACTGACTGACTACATTACAGTAACTATGAAAAATGGCAGACCACTTTGCAATTAAGCCATGATATAGGGCAGATTATTATCCCAGGGATAAACTTTCAAAGGGGGATATTCCAGGGTGACTCTCTGTCATTGTTGCTATTCTGCCTTGCCATTAATCCACTAAGCTGTTTACTTAACAGCTTAGGCTATGGCTACAATTTGGCTCCTAGAAAAAAAGCAAAGTCTAACAACTTCTCATCTTCTCTTTGTCAATGATTTAAAACTGTATAGCTCATCAGATGAAAAATTGAAAGCACAGCTGCAGGTTGTCAATTTTTTTCAGATGATATTGGAATGTCATTTGGTCTTGATAAATGTACAAAAGCAACCTTTAAAAAAGGAAAACTGCAGTACCAGGAAAACTTCAGTTTGGGACAAGAATGTGATATAAAAAACTTGAGCAAGAAGGAGTGTATAAATACTTGGAAATTAATGAAGGAGCAGCAATAAAACATGAACAAATGTGAATAAAGCTCTGTAAGGAATATTTTAGAAGACTTAAATTATTCCTAAGAACAGCATTGACATCTAGGAACAAGATCCAAGCTATAAATCAATTTGCTCTTCCTGTCCTAACTTACAGTTTTGGAGTGATTGACTGGCCTCAAAAAGTGTTGGATAGATTGGACATTAAAGCAAGAATGCTTCATGCTCACCAAATGATTTATAAAAATCAGTGTATACCGAAATTATATATTCCCCATTCCAAAGGAGGGTTGGGCCTCCTTGAAATTGATTACATGTGTAGAGCTGCAATCATGGGACTCCACATATATATACTAACCTCACAAGATCTAAATGTAGTGAAAATTTTGAAACATGAGGAGAACAAATCTAAGATTATGTCTCTGCTTAATCTAGCAAAAGCATATTGACATCAAGCAGGAATGGAAATCAAACCAGAAGTGGATAAAAATTGGGCAGCAACTGAATGTGCCAAAAAAACAAAAGAAAGAATATAAGGTGAAGGACCAGATGGGAATGCAAGAAATGCGGAAAAAAACATAAATATAGTTGCACGTATACAAAACGTCTGGAAGAGCCTCATGTTGTTCAAGAACAAATGTAGGAATGGTTGAGGAGAGGTGAGTTCAAACCAAGAAATGAAAGATTAATATTGGCAGCCCAAGATAGTGGGCTACATACACACTGGTTTACAAAGTCCATTGAACATGTGGGAGAACAGACAAATGTAGGTTTTGTGGAACTGAATTGGAAATGGTCACACATCTCGTTGCTGGTTGCAACACACTAATGGCAGAAGGACTGTACACTGGAAGGCATAATAATGTGGTGAGACTGTTGCACTGGGAATTGTGCAAACATTATGGTATCAAAGTGGCTGAAAACACTGGAAAAGTGCCACAAATCATCATAGAAAATTATTAGGTTTATATCATATGAAATCACCCATTACCAGCAGTTCAGAAGATAGATGCTAGAAAACTGGATATAGTGGTCCAAGAAAAGAGGACAAAAGTAGCATTGACCATTGAAATTGTCACACCCAGTGACTAAAGGGTCTTGTATACAGAGAGACACAAAGACATAAAATACCAAGATCTGCAGGCAGAAACAACAGTCATGTGGAAGAAAGATACCCAATAGTAGTAGGAGCAACGAGTCTTATAAAAAATAATTTACAATTATATTTATATATGTTACCAGTGCATGTAACCCTGTATGAATTGCAGAAGGCGTCATTACTGGGCACATAGCGGATCCTGCAAAAAGCGCTACTGGTCGACATCAAAGAGTGAAACAATACTAATTTCATGAACTTTAATTGTACTCTGACTTAGGAATGTGGTCCACTCCCATCATGGTATTCGAAACCCAAAACACTTGGAGAAATTAAAAAGTCCAAGAAATAGCATAACCTATGATAATGTGACAGAAATAAGCTATCATACTGGCAAACCAAGGGAAGTTTTGTCTGCTGCACTTGTCGTCGGTTATGGTATGTCCTGCCAAGTGTTATGATACTACAAGACGTGTCCCACATTCCACATTTGATAAGGTGGCAACCCTACTATGTGTTGCCTATGTGTGTGTGTAATATGTAGACATGTGTATGCCCTGTGAGTAGCTTCTGCTCACAATGACCCACATGTATGATGGTATGAATGCTAACTGCCACCTACCACATATGTAGGTACCGCCAAAAGTTGTGGCAACTGTGAGTAGTGCGTAGTCTGTCATTGATCCATGAACTGATGATAACACACTGCAATGGGATCATACAGTGGGTATGGAATGGTGGCCAGGTCCTGGCCTCCAGCTGAATGCAGAAAACAGTACCATTGTACCATATGGTGAGGACATGGACCCACTATTTCCCACATCAACAGCAACCCCATAAACACACAAACTGCATTGACAGAGCTGGCTATGCAGGTTGATAACACTATTGCATTCAGCCATCAAGTAGTGGCAGGAGTCAAAAAAGGCTTAGACATGGTTCACCACTTAGGTAAAGGGACTGCATCCAGACAAAAGGTGGACATTGCATCTGTATAGTCCTCAGTCAATACAATACTATATTAGCTGCATGGCCAGTCTGTTATGTACCTATGCAGACATCTGCACCAAATGGAAAGGCTATGTTAACATGCACAAAGGTTATCCATGGTCTTCAACACCTGTCCCATGCAGACAGCCTTGAATCAGTACTGCCCACTCAGTATCAGACAGGTTGTCCACAGATGGCCTGTGGCATGCCTAGATGGCAATATTATGCTCAGCCCTTCAACAGCTGCCCCATATATGTCAATATAACTCTGTGTGCATTACCAGCATGACAGGCTTGAATCACATATGAGACAGCAAAAAAAAAAAAAACAGCTGGAGAGACAGGTTTGACTCCTAGAGACTGCCCTGTCTCAGGAATGCACTCCCCAAACATGTCAAACAGAGTACCATACAGACCCTTATCAACTGGATCAAGGTTGAGTGGATGGGGAAAAAAAATCTGTCCCAGGGGTCCAAAGTGTGTCCAGCAATGGCAGGGGCAACAGGTGCTGACTGATGATTCTGTTGGGGATAAATTACTGGCTAGGCTTGTAAGGGGCCCAGGGCCAGTACTCTAGTAATCTCCTCTGTACCTATGATCCTGTGCTCCTACGGAACTCCCAGGTGACATATATCAAGAGTAGCATGCTGTGTGAAGGGGCATACATGCAAGGTTCCACTGTCTGCCCCCATTGTTCCTCACACACTGTTCCACACATACACACCTAGGTAAACATGCACATATACTTCCATACCTTGGAGATGAAAAGGTCTCTGCATTGCCACTCCACCATTCTGAGCTCCTGTAATGGCAGCAGCTAACCACGACTTACACATACAGACAGGAATGGAAACAGAATAAGGAGTGTGAGACAACAATCTGTCAGCAGTACTAACAGCAATAAAGCATCATGGCACAAAGGTACATACACTTTGATGTGTACGCATGACAATTGCCAGCAGACAGCACCTTACAGAGCATAACACTACTGCACTACAAACTGCCATTACCTGTACTATATTCACTGTGTGCATCAGACACATATTAGCATGTTCCTGCATCGATGGTATGAATAATAGGGATGTGGCACAGGTATCATATGCATAGGGTGTAGTGTGAGATTGCCAAAGGCCTAGGCTGTGCCATACAGTTGACATCATGTCTGTGTGTGTCTGGAGTGGTGCTGGTCAGCTGGGCCATGGAGAGGAGCTGTGTGCATCTGTCAGTGACCTGCGTGTGCATGCACACAGTCAAGACCTGTACTAACCCTACATGAAGGTATGTTGGACAGCTGTGGACTGTACATGGCAGAATGTACAGTTCACCATCTCTGGCCATGAACACGGGGACTAGTTCTGCCAGGAGTGGCACTAGCAACACCATGCCCAAGGCTAGATGTGGTACTACTTCCAGAATGTGACCAGTATCTACTGGGCATGCGTCCTTCACGCGACCACCCAGGACCATGTGCTCATGGCCTACCACATTATAGTGTGGACAGCACACTCTTTATTAGTGCTGGTGGTACTGCCAGTACAGGAGTGTGACTGTGCATGTCCACATGTCCGATGGCCTACTCCCACCACATGTTCAAGCACAGACACTGCACGGTTAAGGACTGACAATGTCTCACCCCATCATCTATCCACTACATCAGCAAAATGATGTAAGCATCACCAATGCCATGGAGGGAGTCATGCATGCCAGGCAGTATGGCATCCATGACCCTGAGCATCCATCTGGTGTACCGTTCACATTGTGCCTGTGCCTCCATGATGGACCAAAACATGCATCAGGTGACACGTGCTGTCACACCTCTGACAGGGGCTGGATGGGCAGCAGTCCTCCGAGCACCCCTGTCAATCTGCCTGGGTGGGACCATGCCAACTGTCTGACTATGGCTAATGTCTACAGTCACAGATGCCATAATCCCCACACTCCCCTGTTTGATGCCAACACCCTCTGACTGTCCAATATCTGTGGCTGCTGGAGACTGGGTATGTGTGGGCATACTGACCAGGTTCGGGGACATTGAGGGTGGAAGTGGAATTTCAACCAATGGGGCAGATTCAGCCCCCAACAACACCAGCTGTGCTTCACAATGGCCACCATCATCATCAGAGTCTGATGAAACACTGACATCAGGTTGTGAGGGGGACACACTTCAACCCCCATGGTCACCTGTGAGGGGAAGACAACATTTATACATGAATTCCTACACTATAATGTTTGCTGATAAATGCACACACACACACACACACACACACACACACACACACACACACACACACACACACACACACACACTCACACACACACACACACACACACACACACACACATGCGCGTGTGTGTGTGCACACATACAGGTGAGATGCCACAAAGGCATTATACAGACCATACCTTCTGACTGGTGCCATGCACAACATACAAGCAGACCAAAACAGACACACTCTGGACAGGCCCTCAACAACATGCAGTGCAGCTACATCCAGTAAATGTTGCTAGTACTATACACCTGTGAGATGCATGACAAGTCAGAGTATGTGATGGACCTTCACCTAACACACAGTGCACCCATTTACACAATAGTAATGCACCCCTGTATAGCAGAGTGGCTACACCTATACAAAACTATGTGCTAATATGTAGCAGCTCCTGCAAATATGCTACTGTGATTACTGATGTGGTGCACTGCAGTGAACCCCATCACAAGTGAACATACATGTATTGCAATATGGCTAAGCTTAACAGTCATGTGCATGGCAAACTGGCAGCCCTTGCCATGCCTAGGGTATAGGTGAGCCATAACATCATAGTTCCACACTCACTGGCTACAGGTTGATGTTCCCCAGCCACACCAGAGGTACCTATGGACTTGTGGGGGAGAGGTATTGTCAGCACACACACATGTGGCATTGGTACAGGATAATATGTGTATTTATCAACATGTACAGTACAAGGTGTGATGCTACCCAAATTTCTGACATTCACAATATGTGTGCACATGTGTGCATTACAAAACCACACCCACAAATGCAGATTGACTTGACATATGAGTACAGGTATGCAGAGGCTACCAATATGAATGCTACAGTATTAACATGATGACCACTGGAGGTTTACCTGGACACTCCTCAGCTGTGGAATCTGTGCCACCCACCTCCATGACATATGCACTGATGGCTTCCTGTGAGCTGGTGGCAGAACCCAGGTTTGCCAGAAACTCCTCTGTGGCTTTGAGTGGTAGTTGTATAGCAGGCCCTTTCCGTGTGCCAGCACGGTCCCTAGCCATAGCTGCAGCCCTTTTCCCGTGCATGCTGTATGAGGGCAGTAGCACGGTGTCGGACCTGTTCGTAGCTCCTGTCCCGGTGGCCCACATCATTCATTGTCACTACCAGGTCTGCCCACAGTGCAGCATGTTGTTGCTGGTTATGGTGACTCCTTGATGACAGCACCCAGTGATGGAGTCTCAGGGCATCAATAATTGCAGTAGTTTCAGCTTCTAAGAAGGGTGGGTTGCGACATCTGTACATCCCATCTAAAAGACATGAACAGGGGCACACATCACAGGACTGCATACATTGCTCACCATTATGTATAAGATCAGCACATCCATTTTTGCCAGCACTATCCACCAGTAACCCCCACGTCATACCCCCACCATCTACCAGCATAGTATGCCTGTGTGTATCGGCAACATAGTGGCAATACAGCATGCATTACCCCCCTTATCCTGATATTTCATGCTACTTGCTGCATGTGCTATGAGTTGTTTCAATGCATGTACCTGTTGACCTATTAATGCTTGTTCATTGCCTGTCTACATGGTCTGCTGTGGTGTCATCCTCCTAATGTATTAGTAATCATCTGGTCTGTAGGCCCACCCCTCAGGTCTCACTAGCCTTCCTCCCTCCAATTCTGGACTATATGGTCGGACAATGTCCTACAGTTTCCCCAGCAAGTATGGTTGATATGGGTGTCCTGGCACTATGTAGCACCTGCCTCATGTACACGGATGGACAGCCATCTACAAACACCACCAAGAAGCACATTGTGTGAGAGAGGTAATGACTGTAGTAACCTGCAGTCCATGCTCTCTCTCTGTCAAGGCCGCATATCTATCCCCAAACAGGTAGTCAACACAATCAGTACACTTCACACACCACCTTCACCTACACAACACACACAAACATCTGCAGTAGTCCTCAACATACACATCCACAAACAAAGGGGATGTCTGAGGCAAAACCACACATGAACACCACAGCCAAACACAGCACATACCACACATGACCACACACCTGTGTCTTAAAGCCACGTAGGTGTCAGCCCATGTCAAACATGTGACACATAGGGGACTCCAGTGGAGACACAACTGGTGTACCTCTGACTTGGCTGTGTATGTGAATAATCACAGTTAATTGTGTGTCACTTGACAGACTCCGCCATACTGCATATGCACTGCTGTCTCTCACCAACAGGTACTGTCATAGGTCTGTCACAGTACATGTTGGTGTGCCTGACCTGACATGTACGTCCCTGGACTGTATGCAGTGAGACATGAGTGAGCACACTGATTATGTGTCCCAGGCAGATATGTCCCTAACCTTACACAGCATTATGCTGTCACCCAGACTGATGCTACAATACAGTCAGAGAATGATTGCCCTTAACATATGCACATTTATCCTGTGATCTTCCAGGGGTTCCAGTACTTGTGAGTCTGGGATGATATGATAAACAGGCCATGATGATCTGCCAAAGATGGCTTACATCTGTCTTGACTGCTCTTCATACATATGGCAGTGGTTTTTGCCAGCCCCATAGTGACTTCATTAGTAAAAGTGGTAATGTTATCACTATCAACATATAAGCACCAGTGCAGCACACATTGAAGGCCATGCTGCTAAATGCTAGAGGTGCACACATGACTTTGCCGTCATTGCAAGCAGTCCTAACCCTGGGAACTGCAGACATCTGTGCAGTCACACAGACCATGGTTCAAAGCTGCAGAGAGCACCCCAGCCTACCTGGTCAACCATCGTGTCATACATTCAAAAGCCAAAGTGTAGCTGGTAATGCCATGGGATATGGGGTTTCTGTATGTATGAGACACATACACACCTCCACACTGTACAGACAGTAAGATGCACAGGGGACACTGCAGGTGCAATTCACCATTGCCAGAACACACCTATTCAAATCACAGCTAGGTACTGGCCACCACATGTGACCAGAAAGCACATTCTACCTATATGGACATCATCAACTGTATTAGGACTCAGGTCTGTACCCTGATCCTGGGTCAGTTGAATGACCCCAACATACATTATAAGATGTACCCATGCCAGCACACAAATGGCCAATGAGCCATCATCAGTGGAAGTACAAACACCTTGGTGTGGCCAGGGGCTATCCCCATATGAGCTAAAGGTGTATTGTAGTTGACATTACACAACACAGGTTACCACTACAGCAACCCTACAGAGTCATCCTCTGTGGCAGAGCAACCATCATGTGGTCACGTTTGCAGTCACCATCTCCCACAATACTCATCTAGCTAGGGTCAACCATACATACATCTCCAACATAGAATACATCCTCATGGGGGGATACACAGCCTCACAGCCCCCAACCCTTTATTAAGGACTGACACTAAAATACACATACACACAAGCGCTATATGTGCATTTGTATAGATGTATGTAGTCGGGTATACCTGATAGGCCTACATCATCCTCTGCTAGGATATGTACACCTGTCTGGTGGACATCTGCAATACATACTGTCCATAACAGCGATGACATACCACTGTCTGAGACAAGGTAGGGGCAGGTGCCCATTGTAGAGCAATGTCTCCTTAGCATGTACATGAGAATGGGATCTGTCCTGCAAACATGCACAACAAACACAGAGCTTATATTGTCTACATCCACTACAGACAGTCATTTCCCCTATTGCACATATGTCTGCAACAGCACAGGATGCACCTGCTCACTTGTGGTGCTCAAGGACACCAGCTATACCAGTGCTGTTGGTATAGCATACTGGATGCCTGACAAAGTTGGTGTAGGCTTCACCCCCTGTCTTCCCCATCAGTACATCAAGATATCCACAGTACCTCCCCCGTTTCCTATATGTAGGGAACAGGTCACCATTGCCATGTGAAAGTCATGGTATACATCTGCCATGGAAGCTTATCACATCACAGGATGCATCCTACTTGAGCCCAAGCATAGCCTTGCAACACCATAAGGAACCTTATTCAAAGGAGGACTGACTACCACCCTTGTCCCAGCCATTTGATAGATGACCATTGTCACCCCTTAAGACTAAGGTGGGCATCCCCCACTCACTTACATGATAGACCCAGCAGCCTAACTAGGCTGGTCTGCAAGGCCATAGCACAGTTTATAGTGAACCCCATTAACAAGAACATTGACAACCTGCACACACTCCATCATGCATACTTAGGCTTTGTCAAGGAAGGGTTCACGTCTGTTACACTTGGTTGAGCTCTATGACACAGTCACCATAGCCATGGGTGGGGGAGGACAGTGCAAACTGTTTAACTTGACCTGGACAAACTCTACGACAGTATAAACCATGTGGCCATCATAGATATAACACTCCCAAGTATGCTACACACCATATGTTACCATAGGGGTAGCACACAGGTGCACTAGCATGACCCACCTATTCCACATAGGGTAATCCACCTCAAGCAGTTGACCCATAACTAGGTGTGTAACCTGTTGTTTCATGTATGGGCCACTGTTATGTGTGATGTACACTTCTGAGGTGCATGTAACAGCCATTAGCCCATGTCCGACCATGTCTGCATGCTGTGTGCCATCACCAATTACCTAGTGATGTGGACATCTGCCTAGGAGGGTCTCACATAGATATATGACTGTTGTCAGACACATGGTCTCAGGCAGCATACCAGGACATGCAGAGTCAACCCCTTTGGGGAGAGTGACATCCCCTAATGTTATCACAGTACTAACAACATCCTAAGCATGCAATCAGAGCTCTGGGCATAGGTCCTTGGCAGCATGACATTTCAACACAATGTTACTTCATTGTAAAGTAAACCTTATGCATGGCTCATGTCATACATAAGGGTCTGTCATTTAGGAACATGGGTATATAAACATCCCCATATCCCTCCCAGTGAGACCTATTATTGTGTATAATTCCATGTTCATCATTCACATCACACAGCACATGCAGCAGCTGGGGACATCACAGAGGTTCCCCACCAGGGAATACCAGGGTATCAAACATCTACAATACACCAATAGGCTATAAGGCCAACCCTCTACCCGGTGTCATACATACTCCTCAGGGGTGACCTCAGTGTGTCATGCAAGGCAATCACAGATTCCACATCACTGGGACTGCTGCAAGAGTGCAACTCATGCTCGATTCTGTTAACACACATGCCTTCAACCTGGTGTGAGACATGAACTGGGCATGTTGGCAGCTCAGATGTGTGTCCCACACAATCACCCTGCAGTGGAAGGTGCACCTTGTCCACATCAGGCAGGGTAGTTATTTACACCTTTGCAGGCATAACCTGGATAACTGGATCATTAACTGCACATACACCCTTGGGATACCACCTGTGTCCCTGTTTCCCTGTTGGACTGGGGCATCAGGTGCTGCCTTGCATGCACATGGGATAAATTCTGGCCTAGGCATATGACTGCTCAGGGCCCATAGCCAAGTAACCTCACATGGTACCAGAAATACCAGATATGGCCTGAGTGCTGTGACAGACTGTGTTATGTGTTGACACACATCACTGCCATCGACTGTTGGGTGTCCCCTATGGGTAACGAGACAGTACCATGTCATCCAGCCTACATCCTACAAATAGGTGAGTGGTACTACAATTGCATGTGGACATTCCAGCAATATCTGTGCTACACGATAACTGAGAGCAGTGCATATGTGGTGTAGGGTGTCCTCCTCATAGGTGTCTGACATCTGCAGTACCCAGATGTTTGTGGAATGTGTACATTTGCCTGATAGATGTAGACCCCCTGCCAGACAATTGTAGATTTCTGGACACCAGTTGGACAATACATGATGGTTGTCCCCAGAGTTTAGGGAATGTGTCTGTGGCATGCCAGACACCTGGGAATACAGTAATGGTACATTAATATCTGGTACTGTATTCATTCCCTTACATTGTGTGCTCAATATGTACACACTGCTGCTGAGGCAAAGCCAGTGTCTCCCCATTACTAGTGCCTATAACCTGCTGTCCTGCTGCAGGGGGTCACCAGGTATGCTAGCCATAGGTGTCAGGTAATGAGATACAGGTGTGGAGTAGACAGTGACCTAGCCAGAGTACATCAGGAACAGTCAGGGACACCTGGACAATCTTTGAACTAAGCCTATATGACATTCACAGACTGAGAGGGGCTCACTAACAGTACATGATGTGATATGCCAGCTGTATCCACCAGTGCTTACTGCCAGTATTGTACAACAGACAATCAAGTAGCAGCCATGTGTGAGCTGACCATTGCTGGGGTGACTCAGGGGCCAGAGCTGTGATCTATGTCACGTCATACAGAGCCATAAGGGATAGCCATAGGTGCTGAACAGCAGATTAACAGCAACATGTCAGTCCAAGAAATGTTGTTGAGACCTACTGTTTAAATTCCTATTTTACATGACTGCATCCCCCCATCTGCATTCCATTACATGCTTAATTATATGACATACCTGGTATATTGTAAGAATAAATCCATTTGTAGTCTCCTAGAGAATCACAGTCTGTTTTCATGAAGAAAGTGTCAGAGCTGATTACCATAGGCAGCAGCTTACCTTTCGTAGGTAATGCTCATGAACAGGTGATTGTCTGTGCATCAGTCTGTGACACCAACTTGATAATTGCATCCGGAACAGCTGGATTGCATTGCCATTAGCCAATGGCATGGGAACACAGTCCTATAATTAAGGCCTTTGTGTAGGCCTTGGTCCTTTTCCTGGCCTATGAGCAGGACATTATCGAGGTGTGCGAGGTACAGCATCACAGAAGGTATGTAGAAATCTGTTCACTGTTTGGATTGATGTGCTATGTCCATGGTTTTGCAGGATATGTTTGGCCATTGTTAACAGAGTTTGTGATTCTGTGGCAGGTTACTGTTCAACATTGTGTGTTGGGCTCAGTAAGGAGGCAGGCATATGTGAGTGCCATACATCCTTTTTATATGAATGTGCATGTTGTTTCAGTTGATGCTGGTGTGTCTACTGTGCATGTTTGTAAGGGGAGACTGTGATACATGTCTGTGTCACCTGAACATCCCCCCAACCCTTTATGTATGGGTGTTGTGTGGATGCCCTGTTCTAGGTGTTTGGGAGGTATGGTAGGTCTGTAGCAGATAGCTGAACATACAGCTGCATGTATGGCAGGCCGCAGCTGCTGCATTCTGGGCAGGAGTCATACTGGGGATTGTGAAGACATTTGGGGGACAGCAAGTTGTATATGTAAATGAGGGAGCAGTGTCAGCTCTTGTGTCACAGAATGGCCAGGGTGAGGGTACCCATTACAGTCCAGGTGAGGCATGTGCCTCTGGTACATATGTTAAGTAGTAATACCATCCAGACAGTGGTAGGGGAGGTTTAGGACACATATTGATATGCCTTTGACATACTACTGTGGGTGGCAGTGACTGTGGTAGCAGCAACCAGGTCTGCTTGACATTACAGTGCTCAGTTATTTATATGATGTATTGCCAAGCATGTAGTTGTAGTGCAACAGACTGGACTGTGGGCCTGAACTGTGAGTATCCAGATGTCAGACATGTTATGTTACAGATAGAGTTACTGAGTAATTATTATGGGAGGTGTATTTGCAAGACATACGTGTATGCATACAGTGTGTTACATAGGATTGGCATGAACATATGTGTTTGGATGGCTTGTGACACTGACCTGTCTGTCATTCTTTTGTAAAATCAATCTGCACTACATTGCCAGTGCATCAGCACACAGACTAGTTTTGATGACAACCATGCCATACGTAGGTGACACATACTGTAGACATTCTGCAACAGTCTGTGCAGCTGTCAGCTGTACCTGATATCGTAGGCCTCCTGTCAATCCATCAACATGTCTTTGGCTGTGTACTGGTTTGGTGTCTGCATCACAGTCCCAGGCACGCTGTCATTTATCACGTATGTTGAAGTAGTGTCACTGGCACTCAGGATATCTTTGTAACACCAGTAATTCTCCAGAGTTAAGTTGACCTACTGGTGTATTGCAGTGAACTGTAAATCAGAGAGTTCTGGGGCCAATACTTGGCGGGGCCAATACTTGGCAGGGGTGTAATTTTCCCTAATGTTACATGACTGTACTGAATGATATATTTAGAAAAGCAGTAGCAGCTCCCCAAAGCTGAGTTGTCCTAGTGGTTGTTGCTCTGACTGTAGTTCAGAAGGTCCTGGGTTTAGTACATGCTAGTGGTGTCTTTTTTTCCCTAATGTTACATGACTGTACTGCATGATATATTTACAAAACCAGCAGCAGTTCCCCAAAGCTGAGGTGGCCTACTGGTGAGTTGCTCTGACTGTAGTTCAGAAGGTCCTGCATTTAATCCTTAGTAGTGGTGTATTTTTCCCCTAATGTTACATGACTGTACTACATGATATATTTACAAAAACAGGAGGAATTTCCCCTGCACTGAAATGGCCTAGTGGTGCATTGCTCTGTGTGTAGTTCAAAAGTTCCTGGGTTCAATACTTGGCAGCTGTGTCTTTTTTCTCTAATGTTACATGACTGTACTGCATGATATATTTACAAAAGCAGCAATAATTGCCCAGAGCTGAGTGGGCCTAGTGGTGTGTTTCTCTGAGTGTAGTTCAGGGGGTCCTGGATTCAAGCCTTGGCACTCCTGGTTATTTTGTTGCAGGGCAAAATAGTGTCTGACTCAGATAACATGATTAAAGCTGTTATAAGCAGTTATAAGCAAGTTTGTGTAATGTAATGCGATGCCAAGCAATGCTTACCTCTGCTTAGCATCACTTAGTGCCACTTATCACCACTTAAACCCATGCTATTTTCAAAAAAGAAAAGAAAAAAGGGGTGATAGGAAAGTTGTGAAATAGGGACAAGCATGTGGAAAAACAATATGAAAGGCAGCTAGGGAGGTGCAGGATGGGTGTAAGAAAGGACCATAGCGCTCCTTTTCTTGTGCAGCAACAGCTGTGCATCATGTGGGAAATTTGGAATTTGGAGCCTCACACTCCACAGGGAGGGGTGTGGTTGACATAACTTTGCTGATTAATTGATTGGGATAATTTGTTCATGGCAGTGTACATGGGGGGGGGGGTAAAATGGAGAGCTATGTATGGGATGAATTTTTTGGGGGGACAGATGCCCTTTTTTTAAAGTGAGAGTGGATGTTGGCGAAGGGTTTTAGGTACATTTGGGGAGGTAAGTTGGGTAGGAGAGGTTGCTTTTAGCATTGAAAAGTGTAAATATGGATATGATAGAGTATGGGTACTATAAAAATGGAAAACAAAAAGATGTGGCTAAATAGGATGAAAAGTTGTTTTGTGTAATATGGATTATCTGAAATGAAATAATGAATGAAATAAGATTTAATGGAAACTGGATATTGTCAGAAATCTTGAAAAAGATACGATCCTGGTTATGGAAAAAAGTCGGGGGATTAAAAGACTAAACAATATAGAGGAAAATAAATAAAACAGTTGGAAATAATTTTAAATAATGTATATATAAATTTGTACATAATGTATATAACGTATATTACAAATTTAAAAAAAGAACTCCTACTCATCATTATTGTGAGTGGGACCTCCTTTGGAGGAGCACTTCCTGTTTTCATTCCAGGCATAGATGCAGCCCAGGAAATCAGGCAGTAGATGGGGAGAAAACAAGATGATGGAGTGCTAAATAAAATGAAGGATAATGCAAATGTCAAGACCAGAGAATGTGTGCAGGATTCTGAGGAATTATTTTCAAAGAAATCTGTTTGATGGAGATGAGTCATCAAATGGTGGATATATAATTACACCCTTCAAGTTAGAAGGGTGGCAGGATGGTTTACTTAAAGAAATGTTGATGCAGAGCGAGCCAGAAAATGAAGCAGATATTTCCTGGGGAGACATTATGGAGAAAATACTAAAGGAGGATGCAGAGATAATCCTGGAGAATAATGGTGAGATAGGAAAAAAAAACACTCAGAGAAAGTAAATGAAGGCAAAAGTGGAGAATCAGAAAATAAAGCTGGAGAAAATGAAAAGTAGAAGTAAGTGGTAAGGCTTCAAAGTAAAGATGGCAAAGAAATGGATAGGTTTCAAGGTTGGGACATTTTAATAGCTAATAACCAAATTACTCCATGGTATTCAGGCAAGAGATAATATACAATCCATTTATTAAAATCTTATACTCTTTCAAGAATGTGGTGTGTTTGCAGTTTTGGTAGTCCTGAAGAAGTCCTGGAGTTGGACAAAAGTGCTTAACCTGGATTTTAATAAATGGATTGTATATTACCTCTTGGCTCAATACCATGGAGTCATTTGGTTATTTATTTTTATTTCACAGGAGGCACACCACGTTTGGTTCTTTCAACATTTTATTTGCTCCTTTGGGTGTAAAAGCAAATTGGGTATGAACATGTATTCTTATTAACAAAGAGACCTTTTGCAACATATCTGAGACTGTTTTTTTCAGTGGAAATTTTTCTCGGAGAATATGAAAAAAAGAAAGACTGGAATCCATGGAATCTTTATGTGATGAAAGCATTTAACAAGGGAAACAAAAAAGAAAAGTTGTGTACAATTTCAAACAAAGGTAGAAAGAGAGAATTTGAAAGGACATTTGAAAACTTTATATAAATAAGTACTGGACGTTGCAAATGTTTATGACAAAAGGGGTTAATGGACTGCTGGCTGGGATTGTAATGTTGTGTTAAAAATAGAAAGAGAAAAAAATTATATGTATACCAAGTATGATAAATGTGGAGGCGAACAGGGTGTTGGAAAATACTGGGGACAACCCATAACATGTTTTTTTTTTTTTTTTTTTTTTTTTGTGGAAAAGGACATTTGATTAGTAACTATGACAAAAGAAAATGTTATTTTTGTGGAGAAATGGGATATGATGGAAAAATGTGAATTTAAATGGTATGAATGTAACAAAATTGAGCAATTATGGGTGAATTGCAAAAATCAAAATAAGAGTAAGGGAAAAGAAAAAAGAATGAAAAGAAAATGAAGAAGGAAGAAAAACAGATGAAAAAAATAATAAAAAGGACATAGAAGAAGGTTCTTAAATAACTGACGAAGACATAAATTGGGAGGTAGTGAACAGAAAAAAATTCTATTGCTAAAAGGGTAAAATACAGGAAAAGAAATTTTAAAGGGATAACCACAAAAGGAAAACAAAATATAAATGGATGAAAAATGTGTACAGTGAGTAACTGGAAACTAGTGTAATGGTTAAGGTGTTTAACTCACAGACACAAGATACAGTATTTGATTCTCACCATTGGGAGGGAAATTGGCTAGGCTTAGATATGCCTGTTAAGTAAGCAGGCTTAATAATTAGCTATGAATGTATGAAAACATAAACTAAAGGGAAAATGAACATTTTAGAGTGCTTTCTATAAATGTAAATAGTATTAAGAATATAGTAAGAAGAATAGGGCTTTTGGAGTGGTGTAATACATTAGCTGTAGATGTGACTATATTAGAAGACACAACATTTTTAACAAACGAAGAAAGATTACAAACAGAGAAACTATGGGGAGGAAATATAATCTGGAAATTGGGAAATGAGAGATGTTCTGGAATAGCCATATTCTGTATAAATACAGAAAGATATTAGATATAACTTTAACAACAATGGGTAGATTAACCATTGTACATTTAAAATGGAAAGAATAAGTATAGCGAATGCTAACATTATATGCTAATACTAATTGTAAAGAAATGGAAAGCGTATTTCATCATATTTTAGACTTCTTCTTCTTCTTTTGGCTTTTCTCGGTTAGGGGTCGCCACAGTGGATCACCTGTCTGCTCAAGATTGGCAGTAGAGTGTTATGGTGTCGAGTTGCCAGCCCGGCACCCAACCTTCCACGGAAGGCACACACATGCACACACTCACGCCTATGTAATAATAAATATGAATATTATAATAACAGGAGAATTCAGTTATGATTTAAAAAGCAAGCATAAAAAGAAAGGAAATAATATAAATAAATGTTAGAACTTATACAATGTGGTACATTAAAACATTGGGACAAAAATTCATGGACTTATAAAAGGAGTATATCTAGAACTTAAGTAGATTATTTTATAGTAAGAAGGTTTAGTTATAGGAAAAGGGGAGGTAGATGAAACAGGATTTTATGATCATCTTGCAATATGGCAACAGGGATCTATGTCAGATGATTGAGTTTTCAGAAACTTGAAATTAATATGGATGAGAACATATGATCAAGTTTCTGAAAACTTGATCATAAAAACATCTACTTTTTTACATTTATGTAGGGAGCAAGCCTTGCACCTTCCGTAGGGGGCTGTGCCCCCACACCCCCCTGAAAATTATATATACCAACTTCAAAATTTCACTACAGTGAAGAAAAAGGTAAATTTCCCGATCCTCGCTGTACCGTGATCTCCATTCAAAAGCTTTGAGTTTTCAAAAACTCGATCATTTGGTCTTGACCATATGAATTTTGCGTTTTAAAAATTTGAATAACCGACAGGGATCTGGCTAGAGATAAAAGAAAAAAAGGAATATATAAAAAAAGACAAAAGAATAAAAAGGATAAATGAGAAAGTATGGAATGAAGAAGGAAAGACATATTAGTACAGTTATGGAAAGATCATATTGCTACAAGATCATTCTATAAAAAATGTATGAATGGTGGATGATATTTAAGGAAAAATATAAAAAGTGTCTTTTTACAGTGGGAATATGATATAAGGAAAAGTAGAGAAAGAAAGCTATAAAAGAACATATAATGATACATTGGAAAAATTTATAACATAGTGACAGAAAGTATTTTGACAAAAAAAATAGAATTATATGAAAGAAATCAAGAAAAAAATAGCAGAATTGTTATACAAGAAAAGATATTTTTTGCAAGAAAAAAGAGAAGAAGTATTGAGTTACTTAAGCAGATTGGTAAAGGAAGATGGTAATGTAATGAAAGAAATAAAAAAATGTAAAAGAAGAAATATAAAGAGCTCAGGAAAAGATTATGGGGGGGATTTAATAAAGCTTAAACTGACTTTTTTTTCATGTAGGCATAGTGGCACACTGCTTACATGAAAGTAAGCAGGTTTATGATCCAGTAAGCACACAAAAGTATCCATGGCATGCAAATCACCTGATAAGCAGGTGAGCTGCGTGCAAATGAGGGAGGTAGAGTGATCCAGGAAGCAGATAGGCAGTCCTGCAGTCCCAGTGTTGGTGTCGGTAGTGTACACAGAAAAATTCTGTGTACAGGATTTTAAACAGAAAACAGGAGCTGTAAATGTGCAGTGAGATGGATAGAAATAGCATAGTAGACACAGATATGTGCAAAATCATCTACTGTGTGTCCAAAACCATATGAGAAATAATGTAAAATAATTGTATTTTTTCTAATGATCTCGGTATACTTGTTCAGCATGCTGCAGTGGACAAAAATGCTTTTGTGAAAAAAAATAAAAAAGAGTGTAAAAACTAAAGTTATTAGTATCCGACAGTAATGTATTATAGGACCCTGCATGGAATATCTACAATGGTGGAATGGTTTTGCCGCTAAGGAGGCAGAGCCTGGAACCATGTTGTTTCCAGGCTGTGTGCACTGATCCCTATGCAGCTCAGCTTTGGTTACTAAATAGCATAAATGGGTATCCGTGTCCACAGATCCCATCTGTGTAGGCACAGAACAATGTTGGTGTCCATAGGAGATGTAGCTGACATCAAAGAGGGTGTGTGTCTGAGGTCTTGAAAGCTCATTGGAGTTCAGCATCACCTGTTCACATAGTGTGGTGCTCTGCTGAACAGGGGTGTGTGTACAGTGCCTGTTAAGCTTTGTTTACCTTCAGAGCATGTGTTTCATCATGTTTGAGTGTGTTTGCAGGCACACCGCTATGCAGAGCATGGCCTTTCATGAGGTCATGTACACTAAGTGCTGAGCACTATTCATCTTCATGAGGCATGTTTGCATGGTGAGCCACAGTGTTGAGAGAGGAAGGCTGTCCCAAAAAAAAAAAATTGACTGAGAAAGGCAATGATATATTGAGTACTGATAATCCCTGTTTCACTTAAACTAGGGCCATTAGTAGTCCTTAATGATGTACTTGGCAGGTGGAATGCATCATAGGTAGCCAATCACAAAGCACTATAAAGGTTGTATACACCCTATAATCTGATTTCACCCCTCTACTCTGCACCGGTGAAGTAGGGGCTGCTGCAGGTCAGTTACATATGTATATGCTAGGTGCTGCGGTCAATGTTGCTGCTTCTGTTGCTAACCATAGGCTTAGATTGAGAAGGAGAAGAGTGTTCAGGCCCAGGGTAACCTTCCAAGAGCTACATGAGTTGGGGATTGTAGACCACTACACGGTGAACAGGGGCATACTACAAGAACTCACTGAGCTCTGCCGATCTCAACTCAGACCCAGAGCCAACAGAGGGGAACCCATCCCAGTGGAAACAAAGATATGCATACCTGTTAGGATACTAACTATAAGTACTTTCCAAAGACCAACTGGGGACATGATGGGGTGTTGCAGGCATCAGCATTCACAGTACTCCACCAGTTTCTGGATGGCATACTACCACATGCCAGTGAGCACATTTATTTTCCTCTCACCGCTGAGGGGAGGGCCAGCAGTATGCAACACATCTACCATGTAGCACACTACCCTGCGGTACTGGGTGCCATAGATTGTACTCATGTACACATCAAGGCACCACCTGGTGAGGAGGGTAGAATCTATGTCAACCACAATGGGTATCACTCCATCAACTGCCAGGTCATGTGCAATACCCAGGGCATTATCATGAATGTATGTGCTGGCAGCCCTTGCAGCTATCATGACTCCCATATCTGGCATGAATCACAGCTGTACCAGATGTTTCCTAGGGTGACATCCCACATGGCCATTTACAGGGGAATGCTGGCTACACACTGGAACTGTGGATTAAGACACCCATCAGAAATGCATACACACCCATGGAATAATACCATAATGAGGCACAGTCACAAACTAGGAACATCATAAGGTGTGCGTTTGGGCTGCTGAAATCATGGTTCTGGTGCCTCAGTATATCTGGTGGAGCCCTGCAGTATTCTCCAGCCACATGTGCACAGATGTTCACAGCATATGCCATGCTGCACAATATGATCCTGTAGAAACATCCTGCAGCAGGATCAGCAAAGGGAAGGGATACACAGCACCCCCCCCCACCAGTGCCTAGGTCACCACACCCACACCCACAAGGAGGAAAGCCCTGAGGTTGTTCCTGTAGGCAGACATAGGCATGTCCAGCGTGCCTTGGCCTTGGCCAAGAGACAATGCATAGCACATACAATGACAACCTAGGACCCGAGGGGCTGACACCTTACTCCAACTTGCATACATATTAGTAAAAATGATGCCAACTAGCCCAAACAACCTGTACTGAACCATGTATTGGCTGTGTACTGCATGCATCAGTCAGAGTCAGCCCCAAACTATAGGTCTGTCAACTGCTGCATTCACTCTATAATATGCACTAGGTCACATGCCTGAAAAATCCACTAGATTCAAGGGAGATGGCAAACTGTCGGGTCACATGACAGTTGGACAACTGTCTATGCCAGTAGAGCATGGGCTGGTCGTCCCCCACCCCCAACACATCAATGTACTCATACAATGGCTGTAACAATAAATCTGCAATGATATATCAGCAGACCTGTCAGGGCTGTGACATAGAACCTGATCACACGTTCTACGTCTTGTAATGCAGGGGTGACAGTGTATGTCTGCATGCTGCTGATTGTATGATGAATGACACATCCCTGTGTGGTTCAGTAGGCTAGGAACATTAGCATGGGTGATGGTGTTGATGGTTTGAATCTGGCAGTACCCACATCTTTTTTATTTGAGGTAGTCGTATGGTGGTGTTCCCACAGACTGTTCATACTCCTCAATCGGTTAGTGCAGGAAAGCTAGACAAAGCCAAAGAGAATGGGTAGACAAATGGCCAAAACTAGAGACAGACATTCAGATGCTCTTACTAAACTAGAAGGTGGCTGGTATAAAAGCAGGTTGCATCAGTTCAGAATATCTGAAGGATATAAAGTCCAACACTCAAATGTTTGTTTGTAGGTAGTACTATTCACTGACTGCATTATACAACATTTTACTGGAACACCACAAATGAATGAGGAACAAGCCAGACATATGGGGTGAAATGCTGGACAGTATGAAAAAACATGTACAGTGAGAGGTATGCAGACTGTCACCCTATATGTGGTGTTACATTATGTACCCCAATCACATATTAAATTACAGCAAACAGCCAGGGAATGCCATGGACAATGTCAGGGAAGTGCTGTACTGCGGAAACAGGTGCAGCTGCCAATGTCTGTAACACACAGAATCCTGGCCTGGAGTGCAGGTACCTTGTACGCACTGACTGTCCCACTGGGCATGCTCCTACACTTAGCTAATTTGAACACAATTCTGTTGACTCTTCCTCACAAAGACCTGCTATGCAGAAATCGTCTGTACATACAGATAGCTACCTATACATATCTGTCTGACCCTATCCCCCTCCCACATGCTTAGTGTATTTATCAGTATGGACCCCATATACATATAATACAGATATAAATATATATATATATATATATATATATATATATATATATATATATATAGATAGATATATAGATAGATAGATATTGCAGTGATACATAGACTCTCCACATATATCTTCATAACTCATATTCATAGCACACACACAGCAACATTTATAGAGACATCCCTGTTATACACATATATCTGTGGGGATGTGTAAATTTCTCCACAAACCCTTGGAATGCTGAGGTTATCTATACTCACACATCAAAACAGTTGCCCAAAGGAACCAAACCAAGGCCATGATTCCATGGTTTCCATGTCTCCAAAATATGTACAAACTCTTTCCCTTACCTTCTTTCATGGCATATTTGCTTTTTCTGGAAGCTTGTTTATGGATAATCTCCATAAAAAAATCTGTACATTCAAAATATTTTTCACATCTATTCATTCTTGCTTTTATAGCTTTTATTTTCCTTTCTTTCAAATGCTTCCATGGAAAAATATAATAAAATGTAGTCATTATATTTTCATACCATTCTTTTCTACCTCTTCATATATCATTTATATCAATCTTCCATATCAATATTTTCTCTGATATATTCTCATTTCTGTATTTATCATTCCTTTATTTCTTTTAAAATATTTACATTTCTCCCAACTGTCTCTATATTTTTCCTTCATTACATTCACTACCAGTTTGTTCTGTCTTTCTTTAATCTAAGTCCATACTTTATACAAATTCAATGATGTTATGTTCATAGGTTCATAGGCTAATGACCACAAGTACCTTTTTAAGCCTAGCACCCCAAATCTCTGACAAGTTCTGATACCCTTGATAAGTTTAAGCATGGGCCTGGAAGATGAACCATTTATAGGTTACCTGTTTGCATTAAAGACATAGGTGCCCATAGTTTCCCATCCAATTTCCAAATTGCACTTGAACTGGGTTAGGGAGAAACTCTGCTTCACATGGATGGGGAGCCTGTTCCATATATGGGGTAGTCTCTGGGATACATACCTATATCTCCAGCAGGTCCTAGCTATATCACAGGTAAGGTTTAAGACTTTAGAATGAGTAATTCTGCTACTGTTTGTTTTGTGGATATGCAGGAGGTCCATCAGAGAGGGGTCTGACAATGCCCTGTATGCCAGGCATAGATAGGTTCATAGGTTCATACTAGGCTATCTGCCCTGGGGCAATTACAAGCCTAGCCCGATTTTGTTTGGCTTACGCCACCCCTTGATTTGAGTATACTGTGCCCTTTCTAAGGTTTAGTTTACTGTGCCTCTGTCTAATAGGGACACGGAAGTAATCCCCAGGACAAACTTACAATTCCCCATCCACTCATCAAGATTCTTCTTGAAGAGATTCAGTGAGGTGCTCTGCCTAACATGAATTGGAATTCTATTCCAGAGCGAAGGGAGCCTCTGGGTTATGAATCTGTCCCTCCAGCAAGTTCCATTTATTTCTGTGCTGAGGTTCAAGTCCCTCGAGCGTGTGGCTCTAAGGAATTTAGATTTACTGAGGTGGAGCATGTCCATTAATTCTGGATTGGACATAGCTTTATATGTCAGGCATAGATCACCTTGAAGTAGGCGGTATGCAACTGAGTAGAGCTGGAGTTTTTTTAACTGAGCAGCATATGGCATCTGCTTGAGTCCCTTGATCCTCTTGGTGAGGTACTTTTGGGGTCTTTCTAATTGCTGCAGGTGTCGGGTAAGGTACATCCCAAAAGGGGCATTATATTCTATGATAGGCCTGATGAGGGATGAATAAAGGGGCACGATTACCTCTCTTGATCTAGATGTGAATCCTTTCATGATGAGGTGGGCTATGTAGAAGGTCTTTCTAACCACTTTGGCAATGTGGTTGTCAAAGTAGAGATTGCTATCAACTTGGGTCCCCAGATCCCTAATTACTTTCTCTGTATTTAATGGGTTACCGCCTATGTGGTAATTTGTGGGCACATTGTTTTTGCCAAAGGGTATGACTATACACTTTTTGGCATTTAGCTTTAGACCATGGCTCTGGCACCAGTTATCCGTCTCTGTGAGACCTTTTTGAAGGATGTTTGTGTCAGCTGGAGAGTCGATTATGGCGCCCAGTTTGCAGTCATCTGTGAACTTGGTGAGCTATAATCCTCCCACGTTGGCCTGTACCTCGGAAAAGTATATACCGAACAGGAGCGGTCCCAGGACAGAACCTTGTGGGATGCCACTTGTGACCGGTTTCGAGTCTGACATGGCTCCAGCAACTCTCACACTGTGGGTTCTGTCTTTGAGCCAGTTTGCGACCCATCTTGTGACATAGGGGTTTATATTTAAGCTGGATAGCTTATCTATGATGCCTGAGTGGAGTATTGTGTCAAATGCCTTTGCTAGGTCCAGATAGGCTGTGTGGACTACCTTCCCTTCATCTATGGCTTTGGTGACTGTTTCAAAGAAGTCAACCAGGTTCAAAAGGCAGGATCTGCCCTTGACGAAGCCAAAATGTGTAGGATCTAGTGTCTGTAGGTCCCCAATGTCTTTGTTTATGAGCTCCATGATGATCCTCTCCATAGCCTTGCAGACTAGGCTAGTCAGGCTTATGGGGTGATAGTTTCCAGGGTCCATAGAGGCTCCACCTTTGTGGAGTGGGACCACTGTTGCTGTACGCCATTCTGTGGGCACATATCCTGTAGTGAGGCTGAGATTGTACAGCTGTTTTATTTGAGGGGTTAGTTCTTCTTGGAGTTCATGTAGGACGCAACCCGGGATGCCATCTGGTCCCATGGAAGCAGTGTTTTTCGCTTTGGAGAGGGCAGCCTTCACCTGAGCATCAGAGATGTTTGGGAGGCAGCCCTCTGCTGGGATAGATACTTGTTCTTTTGAGGGGGGGAGATGGAGAAGTTTGCACTGAACCTGTCTGCCAGGATATTGGTGATGTCTGTGGGTTCAGTGTATTTTTTGTTGTTTAGAATCAACTCAGAACAAGTCTGGGAGTTGCATTCCAGGTTCCTAACATAACTTAAAAAAGCCTTATGATTGTCTTTAGTGTCCTGTGCAATTTTTCCCTCGAAGCTGTCCTTGGAGGATTTTATGAGGGATCATAATTTTTTGCTAGTACTGATCAGAGCTGCCTTCCCTATTAGGGATTTTGCTCTATCATGTAGTAGCTTCCTCCTTCTGTTGTACAGTTTATTTATGACTGGGGTCCACCAGACTGGATGCCTGCCTTTGGATGATTGGGTCTTGGTTTTGTTTGGGATAGCATGATCCATGCATTCCTGGAGATGTCCGTAGAATGCGTTTATATAGGATTCTGCAGTTTGAGCCGTAGTTTCCACTGGCCCTGGGGCCTTGAAGGATTGCACTTTGGTTTTGAGAAGTGAGAAGTTCGCTTTTGAGAAGTTTTTCACTGTGGTTTTTCTGGGTTGGGGGTGGGGTCGGGATGTGGATATCCAGTGATCTCCCTTCAAAAAACCTGTAGGAGACAGAATACAGGGATAGGGCCTTTAGGCGGTCTGGATAGAACATATTACTTACACCCTGTATTCTTTTAGTGAGGAACCTTTGTGGACATTCCAGTTGTTGGATATGCCTGGTTAGGTACATACCAAAGGCTGCATTGTACTCGATAAGTCTGATGAATGCCGAATACAGTGGGATGATGACTTCCTTGGGCTTAGATGCCATACCTTTGTTTATAAGTTGTGCAACATGGAATGATTTCCTCACCACAGTAGACATGTGACGATCAAAGGCTAGATTGCTATCTATGTGTGTCCTTAAATCCCTGACTACTGGGTCAACTCTAAGGGGGTGTGTTGTCAATATGATAGTTACCAGGAATGGATGATTTCCCAAAGGATACTATTATGCATTTCTTGGCATTTAGTTTTAGTCCATGGCTCTGACACCAGTTATTTGTCTGTGTCAACCCCTCCTAGAGAATATTTGTGTCAGTGTGAGATTCAATGACAGTTCCTAATTTGCAATCATCTGGAAATTTCATTAGCCACAGACAACTGACATTGGCCTTGATTTCTGAGAAGTAAATGCCAAAAAGGAGCAGCCCAAGGACTGATCCCTGAGGGACTCCACTTGTGACTGGCCTTTTTGTAGAGGTGGAATCTCCAATTCTAACTTCCTGGGTCCTGTCTGTGAGCCAGTTGACTATCCACCGGGTAACATACGGGTTTGTGCCTAACCTCTTGAGTTTGTCAACAATGCCTGAGTGGGGTACTGTGCCAAATGCCTTGGCCCAGTCAAGGTAGGCAGTGTGAATGATTTTGCCCTCATCCATTGCTTTGGTGACCTTCTAAAAGAAGTCCATGAGGTTGAGTAGACATAATCTGCCCTTGATGAAACCAAACTGGGTTGTGTCCACTGTCTCCATGATAATTCTTTCCATGGCTTTACATATAAGACTAACTAGTGAGACTTATGGGTCTGTAGATGGCCCACCTTTATGCAGAAAGATGACTGTTGCCTTTCTCCATTCATGATTTGAGGTTGCAGTTAAATAGTAATTCCAGAGGCCCTGATAGGTCATGTTTTATGCTATTCAGAAGGCATCCTGGGATATTGTCGGGGCCCATTGATGCAGTGTTCTTGGTCTTAGAGAGAACATTAAGGGCCTATTCCCTAGTAGGGGGAGTTGTATTTGATATTTCCTGAGGGAAGGTTGAGGGGGGAGAGGAATAAAGTTGGAGCTGAATTTATTAGCTAGGAGGTTTGCTTTATCTTCTGGCTCAGTATAGGTGGCTCCATTTACAATGTGCTCTACAGACAATTGTGTATTACCTTTGAGGTTGTGGACATAGCTAAATAATGTTTTGTGGTTGTCCTTGGCCTGGGAGGCCAAACTTTTCTCAAATTTGGCTTTGTTGGACTTTATCTGTCCTCTGAGATGTTTGTTTAGTTTGAAAAGAGTGCTTTTATCCTTCTGGGTGCTGCACCTCCTAATTTTACCATGATTTTCTTCTCCTGTTATACATCCAATTGATTTTGTGATTCCACCGGAGTGGCTTGTTCTTTGAGTTAGTTCTGTACTTCTTCCTGATGGGTACAGCTGCCTCTATGCAGCTATTAACATGCTTGTACAGAGTTTCTGTGAATAGTTCTGCATAGGCAGAAGTGTTCTCAGGGTTTATAGGGGCTTGAAATTTTGCCAGGTTCTCACTTAATAGCAGGAGGTTACCCTTACAATAATTCCTGAATATGTGTACATTTGTGTACAATTGGATTTATTAAACTCAATCAAGGATGTAGCCAGGCATACTCTTTGTACACTGAGTACATTTTATTTCTGAGCATCACATCGATAGAGCTTTATTCATCCATATTATGTTTACAACTGTCTAAATGAATGCCTCCAACAACAGGCGCACTATTGCTAATCTAAAAGCAAAATCTTTAATTTATTTGTTTACCATAAAATCTGACTTGGAACAAAGCCAATTTTCAGTGGAGGCCCAGGGAAAAATGCTTCAGATGTATGTCTTTGAAACATGGGTGGAAACCGGAGCACGTGGAGGAAACCCGCATGAATGCAGGGAGGACATACAAACTCCACACAAAAGGTACTCCAGCAGCTAATTGAACAAGAGAACCTCTTGCTGGGAGGAAACAACAGTACCTCTGCACCACTGTGCCATCCAATAGTTGAATAATTTAATAATGATTTAATCATTTCTACAGCTGAAAACGTTACTTACATTTCTTAAGTGTTTGGAGGGGGCAACATTTTGAGAGATGTGTCCTTTTTTAAGTGATAGGTATCCAAGGGGGGTAGCACTAATAGGTTATGAGTACAAAATGGAATTTGTTTGCTACACCCCTGAACCCAATCCTTCTTTTTTAGAAACATAAAGAATTCCTCTTTTAATTGAGTTTAATCTCGATCCTCCATATAAATGCAAATCACATAGACAGTGATTCTTTCTCAAATTCAATTGGTATGAAAAACACACTTGCTAAATGAGCTATTTTATCTAATATCACTGAGTTAAGAAACTGTTTTTTTGCTATATGTAAGTTTGAATGTTTGCCAAAACATACAAATGTGTCTTATTTTATTTTTCATGTTCTTCTACTGTACTACTCTCTGCTGTTCATTACCAAACTTTATTCACAAATAATTTTGTCTCTTCTTTACTAAACTAAATACCTTCTATTATACCTGAAAAACCTAGTCCCTTACTCGTTTCCTCATTAATATTCAAACCTAACACCCTTAATTCATTGCTAAGTGTCTTAATAGCTGTTTTCATCCATTCTTCATTTTTTTATAACTAATACTAAATCATCTACAAAAGAAAATATTACTGGAATCTGAATTCCTTCTGCTGTGCAGTATTTATCTTCCTTTAATGCTAAACTTACTTCATTCACAATTGCATTCATTATTAATGCAAACAATATGCTTCTTGCGGGGCATCCCTGGTTTATACCATTATTTATTTCTATTTTCTCACTCAACCATCCATTAACCACTAATTTTACTTTATTTTCTATACACTGAAATGAAAACATTATTTTTTACTTATATTCTTTTAAAATCTCTCGCATGGAACTAACCATACCCAACAGAACCAAGATGCTCTCCTCCAAAAAAAGGAAATCTGGTGGTCCTCTCCTCTCTGCCAACTCAACACAGAGCAAAGTAACTGTTAACTGTTGCTGAAAAAGTCCCAGTCCAAAAAAAAAAAATTAGCTACTAGCCTCAAAAAAAAAGATCCTCTCCTCATCAAAACCTCCAAAGCCAGCTATAAAGGCAGAACTGCAGACAACAAAACAACCACAAAGCCTTCTGTAGTTAAATCAAGAATCCAATACCCAGGTTTGCTCTGAGTTGCTCTGCAGTGTGGTGCCTCCAGATAAATCATGCATGCTCAACCTGGTTGACTTCTTTGAGTTGGTCACCAGAGCTGGATAAGGGCAAGCAGGCAGTTCATACAGCCTCTTGATAATTATTGATAAATTCACCAAACTAGGCATCACCCCTATAAAAAAATTCCTTTGGGAAAAACATTTCCCTACTATTAACACATCGATGGGAGCCCACTGATCATCACTGGTGGTGTTAGAGATTTTTGGTGACACAGGTTGATATCAACCTCTCCTTTGACCCACCATTGCCATGTCACTAGAAAGTTTTTTATGTGGCACATTCATTTCCCAAGGCTTTTGCAACAAAGAAGAAGACTCCTCCTCTCTCTCTACTCTTCCCTCATTCCAGGCCTATTGAGTATAATGCATTTGGCATGCTGTACCATACTAGACACATGCAACAGGAACCATGTCCAAGGCAGAAGCTACGTCAGAAATCCCTCCTTATAACGCCCTACACGGACAAACCTCAAAAAAAAAGTCTAGAGTGTCTGTCATAACTCATAACGTCTACTAAGAGGCTCTTTCTGCAAACCATGTTGGACCCAGCTCTGTCAGAATTCAACATCTAAAGAAATCCCAATCCCTCCACACACCACAAACTACACACCTCCTAGACACAATCCTCATTAACACACACATGGTGGAGGGACAGGCATGCTCTGGCATAGACCAATACAGATAATGAGCAGAGCACCTTACTGGGCCCTTTGGGAGAGGCTTTGATGAGCTACAGGGCCAATAATACACCATGTTGTATCTTATCAAATACTTTACGTATATCCCCTATTAAAATTTTAGTTTCTGCTTTTCTCATTGTCCATCCTCTACTATTTCTCTTATAATCATTAGAAATTCTTGACCTCCGTCACCTTTTATTCCAAAAATTGTTTCATTCAAAAACTTATTTACTTTCTTTTGTATTCTATTTTGTATTACCTTCATAAATATCTTATAATCAACATTGTTATCAGTCTCCAATTCTTTATGTCTGTTTTGTCTCCTTTCTTCCACATGAATCTATACATATTCT
Organism: Protopterus annectens; assembly: GCF_019279795.1. Classification (NCBI taxonomy): domain Eukaryota; kingdom Metazoa; phylum Chordata; order Ceratodontiformes; family Protopteridae; genus Protopterus; species Protopterus annectens. The sequence goes on along the minus strand of NC_056731.1, from coordinate 1,552,476,883 downwards.
TTCATTATGTACTCCTTTCTCTAACCATTCATTAAAAATTACAACAGACATTCTTTTTGCCATTTTTGCATATTTCTATACATCACATATTCAATTCCATTTAAACCTGTAGCAGTTTCTAGGTTCACTGCTTTTAAAACTTTTGTATTTCTATCATAATAATATTTTATTCCTTCTACTCATTATCTTCTTTAGTTAATTATTTCAATTTCCATTTATGTCTTCATCTAGTTTCATATTTGACAAAAGTTTTCATGATAAGATTTATTACGTGTGTTATTTCTTTTTGTGAATTAACTATATTTCCTTCTTCATCTCTTAACTTTCTCATTATTGTATTATTTTCTTTTGTCATCTTACTTGGGTAACATGCTACTTCCTTCTTTTTCCCTTGTAAGAAGTATCTTTGAATAACATATTTTTATTTTTTTCTTGATTGATTTCATATATATTTTTTTCTTTTTCTAGAAATCTTTCTTTTATTACTTATTAGGACTTTAAAAACTTGATTACCAATGTCTATATTTACAACTATCTTGTATTCTTTTTGCCTTTTGCCGTTCCAAAATCTCTTTTTTTTATATTTTCCTTTTAGAGTTATCCACCAACTTGGCCAATCTTTGTAAAACCTTTTCATATTTATATGATCTGACCATAATTCAAAAATTATTTTCCTTATATGATCATTCAATTTCTCTTCATTTATTCTTTTAATACTGCTATTTTTATATATCCTTCCTTTTCTTGAATCTCTATCCAGATTGCTACATGATCTGAAAAACACATTTTTTATTCTTTTATGTAATACTTTTAAACTCTCTGATACTATAAAATAATCAATTTCTGTTCTCAAATTATCCCTTTTGTATGTCCAATGTTTACTGTTTTATAAATACATCTTTCCACTTTTATTTATTTCTGAAATAACTTTAACATCTGCTCCTTCTTTTCTCCTATGCCTTAACTCACAGTTAAAATCTCCCACTAATAGTATTTGCATATTGACACCAACATAATCAACATTTTTTTCTAAATATAATTTCCCTCTGCTTTTGTAAAATGTGCACATACAGTGTCACAATTCTGTATACTTGGTTCTTCCATTTTTATATGCGCATAGAGTGTCACAATTCTGTATACTTGGCTCTTCTGTTTTATATCCATTATTAACACTCTTCCTAGGACCTGTACCGATTGGCTAGACAGAGGGACCGAGCTAGTAAAGATGTGCAGCAGGTAAGGGTGATAAAGGATGATGAGGGAAACATACTCACAAGTGAGGAGAGTGTGTTGAGCAGATGGAAAGAGTACCTTAAGGGGCTGATGAATGAAGAGAATGAGAGGGAGAGAAGGTTGGTTGATGTGCAGATAGTGAATCATGAAGTGCAGTGGATTTGCAAGGAGGAAGTAAGGATAGCTATGAAGAGGATGAAGAATGGAAAGGCTGTTGGTCTAGATGACATACCTGTGGAAGCATGGAGGTGTTTAGGTGAAATGGCAGTGGAGTTTTTAACTAGATTGTTTAATGAAATCTTGGAAAGTGAGAGAATGCCTGAGGAATGGAGAAAAAGTGTTTTGGTACTGATTTTTAAGAATAAGGGTGATGTGCAGAGCTGTAGTAACTACAGAGGGATTAAATTGATCAGTCACTGCATGACATTATGGGAAAGAGTAGTGGAAGCTAGGATCAGAAAGGAGGTGATGATTAGTGATCAGCAGTATGGTTTCCTGCCAGGAAAGAGCACTACAGATGCGATGTTTGCTCAGAGAGTGTTGATGGAGAAGTAAAGAGAAGGTCAGAAGGAGTTGCATTATGTCATTGTGGACTTAGACAAAGCATATGACAGGGTGCCTAGAGAGGAGTTGTGGTATTGTATGAGGAAGTTGGGAGTGTCAGAGAAGTATGTAAGAGTGGACAAAAGGGCTCCACGGTGCCCCCCCCACCACACTACCTGGTGCCCCCATCCTGGTCTATCTACATCAAATAAATACTGGAAAAGCACCCCTGCTAGACTGGCGCCCTAGGCGGCCGCCTAGTTGGCCTATGCCTAAGGCCGGCTATGAGAGTGGTACAGGATATGTACAAGGGTAGTGTGACAGCAGTGAGGTCTGCAGTGGGAGTGATGGATGTGTTTAAAGTGGAGGTGGGATTAGATCAAGGATCAGCTCTGAGCCCTTTCTTATTTGCAACGGTGATGGACAGGTTGACAGATGAGATCAGACAGGAGTCCCCGTGGGCTATGATGTTTGCAGATGACATTGTGATCTGTAGTGAGAGTAGGGACCAGGTGGAGGAGACCCTGGAGAGGTGGAGATATGCTCTAGAGAGAAGAAGAATGAAGGTCAGCAGGACTAAGACAGAATATATGTGTGTGAATGAGAGGGAGTATAGAGGAATGGTGAGAATGCAAGGAGTAGAGGTGGTGAAGGTGGATGAGTTTAAATACTTGGGATCAATAGTTCAGAGTAATGGTGAGTATGGAAGAGAGGTGAAGAAGAGTGTACAGGCAGGATGGAGTGGGTTGAGAAGAGTGTCAGGAGTTATTTGTGACAGACGAGTACTAGTAAGAGTGAAAAGGAAGGTCTACAAGAGGGTAGTGAGACCAGCTATGTTATATGTTCATAGGTTCATAGGTTCATAGATTAGTACTAGGCTAACTGCTCTTGCGAGCCATTTTAAGCCTAGCCAATTATCCCTTGTGAGACTCAAACCCTGCACCTTGTGTTTATAAGGCAAACACCTTAACCATTAGGCCACCCTCCCAACCCGAATGTGTTTGAGACAGTGGCATTGACAAAAAGGCAGGAGTCAGAGCTGGACTTAGCAGAGTTAAAGATGTTAAGATTTGCACTGGGTGTGACGAGGGTGGACAGGATTAGGAATAAGTATATTAGAGGGTCAGCCCAGGTTGGAAGGTTTGGAGACAAAACCAGAGAGGCAAGATTACGTTGGTTTGGACATGTGCTGAGGAGGGATACAGAGTATATTGGGAAAAAGATGCTAAGGATGAAGCTGCCAGGTAACAGGAAAAGAGGAAGGCCTAATATAAGGTTCATGGATGTGGTGAGAGAAGACATGCAGGTGGTTGGTATGACAGAGCAAGATGCAGAGGACAGGAAGAAATGGAAACAGATGATCCGCTGTGGTGACCCCTAATGGGAGCAGCCAAAAGAAGAAGATTAACACTCTTCCTAGTACTACCAATGTATAGTCCAAAATTATGACAATTTCTTTACTTAAAATTTCTGTACCTGAGCACTTTTCTTTTCCTATATTCCATTAGTTTGATTACTTGTGCTCTCTCTTTTTCAATTAAAATTTATATCTATTAGAATTATAATATCCATATCCAGCAATCCACACCATTCAAACACCCTTCTTTTTACATTCTTTATACTATTCACATTTATAGATAAGATTTTCACACTATAAAGAATATTGTATTATTCTTCATCCTTTTCCTTTCTTATTTTCTCCTATACTGATATTTTTAAATTTACGTTTTCTGTCCTTTACTCTCTTATTCATAGAATTCATTTTACTTTTAATTTTACTGACTTATCTTCTTATTTTGTCTTCTTTTTCTATTTCTTCCCTTATATTTTTCTTTACTTCCACCATTATATCTTTCTAATTTTCCTTTTGTATCTTTTCTATATTATCTACTATTACATTATATTTTACTTGATCATCTTTCCTTTCTTGTATATTTTTTCCTTTTACATCATAATCCATCCATAAGTGTCCTATTTTTTTCATATTTTATGCATTTCTGTTCACACTTTTTTGCTTCATTACCAGTTTTTACCACATTTTTTTTCAGTTATTAATTAAATGGTCATTTTATCACAAAAGAAGTGTCTTTGGTTCTTCCCAGTAATTAACCAACCCCCTGTTCCCTTCAACATTGATTATACTAGGCACATGCATTATTTTTTCATTTTGCATTTTCAACATAACTCTGTATTCCTATCCTCCAGTCCGTAAACCTCAGTTATCATAAATCTTTGTAATGTGTATTACATTTCTGCACGCAGTCTTTAAATAATCTCATATAATGTCTTTTTCTATCTCCGTACGAAATTGAATATACAGTCTCTTGTTTGTCTCTTTATTAAATGCCTGTACAACATATAAGTTCTGAGGACTATCATTTTTTATTATTTTCATATTGTTCTAAAAAAATTTCCATATATTGTGCTTCTTCAAAAAAAAGCCACAAAAAGAATATTTGTTAATACAAATAAATGCTCCTACTACCTCTCTCTGGGTTTGATACCCAGTGGTCAGATAACATTATCCCATATTTCATATCTTTCAAGTTTTTTCCATCTTGCTACTTACTCTTACACCATACCTGCTTTTTACTTCTATTGTCTTTTTCACTTTTTACTCCATCTCTTACAGTTTGTGCATAGGATCTTTTCTTCTCTTTCCTTATTTCTTGTACTTCCTCTTTTTGTATTCTTTCCATTATTTTGCCCCACAGCACTGCTTTTTCACTTTCTTGTTCACTTTGTTCAGTCAAATCCTTGAAATACACATCCCACAACCCTCCTGAATGGAAGGTTGTAATGATACAGCCTGCCTGTGATTCTCCTTACTCCTTGAATAGTTCCTGTTGAAATAACATTTTTCTATCTTGTGTAGACTCCCACTGTTCCTCTTGTATCACCAAACCCTCCTTCTTTCACTCCTCTGTTTTCATATCACCCTTCTCTGAACATAAGGTTTTTGTGAATGCTCGATTACCTTTTCCATTTCTTCACCTTCCATCCTTCTACTCTCACTGGTACTGTTCTCCTCCGTACTACTCCTTGCTTCTCCAAGCTGCCTTTGTGCCTGGACCAGAAGCAGGAAGTGTAGCTGCAAATTGCATCCCTGTACACCAAAGAGTGTGGGAAGTTCCCCAATATCCTGGCCAAATTCCCCCAATTAGTATAAATATCACCTCAGGTCTCCCCCTGAAAAGAGGCTACTAGCCTAGTGGGACTTATCTGGTCAACAAAGGATGGATGGAAGAACTGCAACATATATATTTTCTGGGTTCCCTTCAGAATCTTGATCTACTGAAATCCCGAATTTCAGTAGCCCAAGACCAGAAGGGCGAAAGTGCAGAATACTGAAACCCCAGAAGCGCAAAATTCAAAATCCCGAAGTTCGGAGATTTTGAATTAGCGGTCCTGGTGTTGCAGTGTGTGAGTGGATGGTTGGAGATGTAGGTAAGTGTTTGTGTTTTACAGGTTTTGGGTAGGGTTTTAGTGTGTGTCTGTGTGTTTTGTTAGTGTGATGTGTGTGTGCGAGGGGAATGTAGCTTGTGTAGTGGTGTTTTTGTGTTTTTGTCTGTGTTGTGCGACCTCAGATTTAGTATATTTAAGTAGGGGGTGTGGGGTTGTGGGTGCAGGGGGGGCTTTCCCCCCTACTTGTATGTAGGGTAGGTGTTTGTGTAGGGAGTGTATGTTTGTGTTTGTGTGTGCGGTATGTTTAGTGTAGAAGTCGCAATTTTAAATTTTGCGCTTCTGGGGTTTTGGGTTTATGGATTTTTGGCTTCATAGTCTCGAGATACTGAAATTCGGGATTTCAGTATTTTGAGATTATGAAGTGAATACATATTTTCCACACCAGGACTTGTGGAACTATAGATAACAGTGGTGTTAGTCCTGGGGGAGTAAAACAATGCATGGAGCACTGTGGGAGGGGAATAGAAAGTAGCATTAATGTGATGTTTACAAATTGGGTTGAAATACGCATTTCAGCAAACTGGACCAAATTAAAAATGTGAGCTTGTAACAATGTGGTGCTCAGCTTTTGAAGGGTGACTGCTCAGAGATAAACATTTGAAAGCTGGCTTACTTTAAGGGTAAAAACTCTGAAACATCTAGTTTAGAACTAAAAGCCAGACATAGTAATAGCATCTTACAGGTATGATTCAGACAGACACCAATAACCCCATTACCCTTAACTGACTAACCTGAACAAACAGCCTGCTTCTAATTAAGTCCCAATAATGATTTCCTGTGGCTGTTGCTTCATATATTCTGGAAGATTATTTTTTGTTCAAGGGCAGAAGATAACCTTCTGCAACTACTGTCCACTTAAGGTATCGTTATGCAATCATCTTGAGAATGGGGCTACTGCTTTACTTTTAATAAGATGTTGCACTCATCACACACAGTACAAAGCAGACACATAGAGGCACATATGCTGAAGTACTTAACTGTAGCCTTCCTAAATCCCAAAGACCTCCTAGATGAAGTACACATAGCAAGTACCTTCAGCCGCCCCAAATGCACTCTCTCAAATCAACACCCACATCAACACATATAGCCATAACTTCATGTAGCCCCTACCTCTAAGTTCATAAGGCAAGTCATCACACAATCCAACTTTTTGGTCATTAGAGACTCCATTTTGAGACACTATGATATCCCTCACACCACACTGAGTAAGGAGAAAGTCACAGTCAGTTGCTTATTAGGTGCCAGGATCTGCCATATTAAGCATGCACTCAGGTCACTGGACCATAAGCACCAGTCCATGTGGGCATAAATAACCTGAGATGCGCCTCCCTAGATATATGAACACAGACATCATGAAGCTATTGAAATATGTTTACCAGGCTGATATGACCCTAGCACTGAGCAACATTTTACTTTTCCGAGGATGATGCTACAATATGAACAGATGACTGACTTTAATAACTGACATAGTTTCTGGTGACATTGAAAGGGGGTGCAATATTTGTCAGCATGGAAGGAGATGGTTAACAGACCACTCTGCTTTGTCAGGTATGGTCAGCATCTCTCCCCTCTAGGCTTTTGAATATTAGCTAAAACATTGCCCTCCCACATATTGCCTTTTTTAGGCAATGCCAAACTGTAAGTACTTCCGACATAGTAAATCAAAATCAAGAAAATCTGTGTCCTGCTTTTTATGTGGGAGTGACTGGAAGAGATTTTAAAACTCGAGTTTATGAACATTTGCTTGATGTAAGGAATAAGACAACTACACATGCCTTATATAGGCATATTAATACAAAGTCAGATCATTGTTTTAAATTTTTAGTTGTTGATCAGGTTGTAAAAGATGACAAAGGTTTTGTTACTAATGCACATTTGTTGAAAAGAGAGTTAGAATGGCAACTTAAATTAGATGCAACAACAATACCTGGGCTTAATGAGGCTGTTTCAATTAGTTCAGTTCACAAGCTAAAGTTTTAAGTGGCTACTTGATCTCATTTAGTTTGCTGCTATAATCATTGATGCTTTTTTAGCACATGACTGTTTTATTCTTGCTATTTAGTTTCTTGCCTGTGTTAGAGTCTGATGAAGTACTTGTAAAAAAAACAGGATAAAAGCACTTAACTGTTTGGTTTGAATAAAGTATTTATTTTATTAGTCTCTACAAGTCTCCACATCATTTTACTGCAGCAGGATTGTTTTTCCTTGGGTTTATTCAGTCTTCCTGTGGTTTTCCTGGTTTTTGTTTTGTCATGCTTAACTTGCTATTGGAGGTACTGACTGTCAATGTGGCTAGTCTGACAGAATCTAACGCAGTCTGTATCTTAGCTAGATGGGAGTCCCCATCCTCAGAGTGTATTATGGCATTGTCTAGTGGCAACATATTTGACTTGAGGCTTTAGGACTCTTGTCTATTAATCTCTGAGAGGTTACAGGGGCATCATGATGCCCAAAAGGATGGACAGCATACATGAACAAGCTTTTTGTTTGAAAAGCCTGTATTTTCCCTGCCTTCAACTTGTTAGAGGGATTTGCTGTTACCCTTTGTCACATCTAATGTGGTTTCAAGCCTTGTATCCTTTTAGTAAGATATCTCTGTGGGCATTCCAGTTTTTACATGTGTCTAGCTAGATACATGCCAAAAGAGCAATTATATTCAATGACTGGCCTAATGGGGGCTGAGTAAAGTGGGACAATTATTCTCCAGATCTCGACACAATCCATTTGTTTATAAGCTGTGCAATATAGAATGACAACAATAGACTCATGTTTGTCAAATGTTAAGTCACTGTTCGCAAAAATTTCCAAATCCCAAACAACTGGATTAAGTCTTAGGGTCATAATGTCAATGTGGTAGTTCCCTGGGGTAGAAGACTTCCCAGAGAATATAATAATGCATTTTTGGCTTTTAGTTTTAGGCCATGACTTTGGCACCAGTTATTTATTTGGGGCAAATCTTCCTGCAGGATGGTTAGGTCATTTGGGGATTCAGTGACAGCTCCTAGCTTGCAAATTTAGTCAGCCAGAGCCTTTCGGTATTGGCTTCAGAAAAGTAGATGCTAAATAGGTGAGATCCCAGTACAGAGCCCTCGGGGGCACCAGTGGTGACTGGTCTCTTTGTGGAGTTAACTTGCCCTGTTTTGATAATCTGGGTCCTATGTGTGAGCCGACTGACAATCCAGCAGATGACATAAATGCTTAGTCCCAATTTATTTAGCTTTTCTAGTATGCCTGAGTGAGGAATTGTGTCAAAAGCTTTGGCCAGGTCAAGGTATGCTGTACATACAATTTTGCCTTCATTTATTGCTTTGGTAACTTTAAAAAAAAAAAATTACCAGATTGAGTAAGCATGAGCCGCTCCTGATGAATCCAAAGTGAGATGAACACGCCTGCTTTTTATTTTAAAAATACACCTTTAAATGCAATTTCCTACAGAAATGCTTGATGTCCAGTATTAAGTCTGCTAGGCAAGGAATTCTATTTGGAACAAACTTTGGACACCTTAATAATACATTTTCAATATTTTTAGTCAAACATAAATCTGATATATTTATAATTTGCAGTTCATCAAAGACAAATTCAATTGAACTGCTTATATGGGATCCAGGGAACACACTTTGGAGTCTGCTACTTCTTGTTGTACTTTCCCCAACCCTTCTAGGTTCAAACATATCCATTCTGTGGAGACTGTAGACATTTTGGGGAGTTTGTTGGGGAATTTGTAAATTCCCCCACCTGTATATTCTCAACAGAAACACTTTTCTTACTTAAACTTGTTTTGCCAGAAGACATGGAGGATTTGCGTATTTCCCTTAATCAATTAACTCCTCCTCTGACCCTTGACCTACCAGAATGGCCTTTCCACTGCCAGGAGCGAACCATAATACTTGCAAAGTCTTTAATGTCCCTATTAAGTTTTTTTCTTTTTCCATTCCAGGACATCCAATTCAGCCTGTTGCACCTAGATTTTACATTATTCATTGACTCCTCATACATTCTTTCTAATGCTTCATTCATTAAAGCATCTTGCACCTCAATGATTTCCCTACAGAACTTATCCTGTAGCCTCAAGTTGCACTTAATTAAGACACAGAGCCTTACTAGAGTGCAATTTAAAGAAACAAGTTTCCACTCTTCAAATAAGTCATTTTCTTCCTCAATAAATATTCCAAAAATATTGACCACAGAACAACGAGCTGAAGTAATTTAATCTCACAAATAAAATAAACCACACATGTAAAAAGTACTTTCACAGAGCATATCTGCTTCCTCAGGTGATAATTTCCATGGACTTCTGTTGCTTAGTTTTATACATACTTGTTAATTCAGTAATTAGATAATCAATTAATTAAAGCATTTAATTAAAAACAGTTATAGTTCCTTTCTCATAGCTTTTCATTTAATAAAAACAGAAAAAAAATATATAAGAACTATATATAAGCTCTAACTATAAAATATATATATAAAAAGTCTAAAAATATTTATTAGAAAATATATTTTATGTAACATACTTATTTAATGCAATTATGTAAATGATTCAACTCAGGTTTAAGTGAAAACACTTCATTAAGACATGGAGGGGTATATGCATTAAAATACAATATCCATTTATTTTCTTTCCTCTCAGTAAAATTCTTAATATCCCCTCCCCTTTGTGTTAGAACCACATTTTCTAGAATCAAAAATTTGAACGTATGTTGCTCATTAGTGTTCACTTTATGTTTTGTATAAAGAATTAGTAACAACTATTCTTATAATCTCTGACATATGGCTACTTATACTTTTTTTACATTTTATTCATTTTTCCTATATAAAACGGTGGGCAGGATACACATTTTGCCATGTAAATAAGGTTACTTGTATTACAATTGCCGTATGCTCTAACATAAAATTCTGACTGTCTTACATGATCTATGTTGTTGTGTCTTTTCGGCTTTTCCCGGTTAGGGGTCGCCACAGCGGAACTCCGGTCCACTAATGATTGGTAGTTGATTTTTACGTGCCGAGTTACCAGCCCTGATGCACAACCTTCAACGAAGGTACGCCCATTCACGCATGTCTCCACGCAGAAGACGCTCTAGCTGAGAATCGAACCAGACAGCATCTTACTGTGAGGCAACAATGCTACCGCAACACCACCACCGCGTCAAAATTTTTATTTGTGTGTATGAATTTACAAAAGATACATCTTCCACATCTAGAGGTACCTACATATTTATTTTTTGTAGCTAAATTACTGCCATGTTGTTCCTTATAGCATCATTTATTTTTTATGGTATCAGTTTCTATAGACAAATGTTGGACTGGCACCTGTATTATTAACCTCTGGTATAAGTGATAATATAGGCCAGTGTCTCAGTATAATATCCCTTAGATTTCTCGTATTTTTATCATAATTAATAATATATTTACACTCATTATGCACAATAGACTTCTTTGTTATTTTGTTAGTTTGTCCTCTTTTTGAAAAGACTGGTGCATAGTTATTCTCATTATTTGATTTAATTTCTGTTTTTACTTCTGATGCTTTTTGCTTATTATAACCCCACTGTTCAAATTCATTAGCTAAATTTTCTAACTCTTTAATACAGATAGCATCAGAAGTATATAGCCTGCTGACTCTGGCCATCTGATTTTTCATAATATTTGTAAAAATATGTGGGAGGTGCATACTGTCTGCCAAGTATGTGTTCTTTTTTACTTCTTTTTTGTATAGAGATGTGCCAAGTTTACCTTTAGAATCTTTCTCTCTATGAATATCAAGAAAATCTATATCACTGTAATGAACATGTTTCTTAGAAATTAAAAATGTAGTACTATTTTCTAAATACTCTATATTCATTTAATTGATTAAGTGGACCATCCCAAATAAGAAAAAATATCGTCCACAAAACACTTATAAAATAATAAAATTTTGTTTATATATTTATTAGTTTAATCCAGAATCGTATCCATTTCCCAAGTGCTCATGACTATGTTAGCGTATGTATTCGCTACTGATGTCCCCATCGCCACTCCTGACATGTGTTTATAGTATGTGTTGTGAAATAGGAACACATTGTGTTCCAATACCAGCTGTAATAATTCACATATTAGATCCACTTTTAAATGTTGCAAGACAGCATGAGCTTGAATATATTTCTTAATCATATCTATGCCCACTGTATTTGGAATATAGGTAAATAACAAATTCACATCAAGTATGACTAGATAGCATGTAGCTAGTGAATTAACATCATTCCATTCATAAAGTTCTTTTAAAAATTCTGTACTATCCTTAATAATAATAATGGAAGATGTATCTAATACCCATTTATTTCAAATTCTAAATATTTAGATATAGCTTCTGGGGCCCATCCTCGTGCAGATACATTAGGACGTAATGGTGGTTTTAATAGGTCCTTATGTATCTTCGGTACCCCATATATTATTGGAATAACTGGTTTTGTTATGTGTAAATATTTGTACTGTTGTTCAGTAATTATACCTTGTATGAAAAGTTCTTCGAGTTTATTGGCAACCACTTTTATATATATATATATATATATATATATATATATATATATATATATATATATATAAAACATCTGACTTGTTTATGCATGCATAGTCATTAGTATTTAACATAGATAACATAGTACTGTTGTAATAGTCTTTATCTAAAACAACTATTCCACCTCCTTTATCTGCTGGTTTTATAATAATATTGTCATTATGCTGCAAATAATCTATAGCCTGGTATTCCAGTTTGCTTAAATTAAAGAAACGTTTTTTATGATGGTTATTAAAAAATGCATATATATCTTTTTCAACCATTTTTTCAAACATACTTATAACATGATTCTGAGGGGGTACAAAAGTGCTACTTCTATGACATTTGTTGTTTAAAGAACTTTGGTTACACTCTTTAGTTCGCATAGAGGAAAAAAAAAAACACATGCAGATTCAATTTCTGTATAAATAATTTAAAGTAATTTAATGTTTTTGAGATGTCCGTGCTGGTTGCTGGCACAAAAGTTAAGCTTTGGTTAAGCATTGCTTTTTTGCTGTCATTCAATTCATATGTAGAGATATTAGAAACAATGTCTTCACTTACAGTACCTATTTCACACGGATTCAGTTGACCTGGTTGCTCCTCAAATGTTCTCGTTGGCTGTAGGAGTGTTTTCTCTTCAGTGGTATTGGAAACGGTTCGATTCTTTGAGATAATAAATTGGTTTAATTTAAGTTGGCATGCATCAATGTACCCACAGGATCCAAGACTGATACTCTGTTGGCATCTACAACCACTTGTTCATTCTGTGGCTGTAGTATATTGGCAGTAATTTCTGTTGTTTTGTACAAATTTCCAATGGCGTCCTCTCCACTTCGTGTTATCAGTGTTGCGTCTTCCTTCTCACAGTTTAATGTCATAAAAAACAGTTACCTACTTAAGCATAAGGCATTCGGGTTTGTCAAATTTACCAGTCAGGCTGTCCTCATTTGTTAATAGCCACTGGTCTTTAGATGCCAGTTTTGACTCTCTCTCTTGTAAAATATCCACAAACAGCACTCTTTCAAAAGTCACTGAATTTAAAAGGACCCCCAATATAGCAGAAGCTATTAGCTTTTAACTGTACACGGAAGGTTGACTGATAGTTTAATTTTTAGTGTTTTAGCAATCCAGATTTAATTAGAGGTGGAATTTTTAAGGATAAGCTGAATAAATTGGAATGTAGGATGATCTTAAATTATAGAACATTGCACCCTAAGTAGATGAATTTGGATGCAAATTTGACCTTGTAAATACCCATATATAGATATTTAAGTACTTATGTGTGTTCCATCTATGTTAGAAAATAGTAAAACGTATTAGTTGCTTTTTTTGTATAAAATAAAATATGTTTTGAAGATGATTAGTTAATTGATTTTGGTAGTTAGGGCAGTTTAATTGTTTAATTGTTTGATTGGAGCACTGGGTGTATACATTTGACCATTTTTTATGTGTTTCTTATTCCCAGAAGGTGAAAGGCCGAGGAACCAGTATAAAATTGTAAAAAGTTCAATGGTCTTTGTGGCGAAGCTTTTTCCTCATTTATGATGTTTTGAATAGTGTTTTTCTTCTTTTGTTAATTTTTTGGTGGTCAGACTTACAGACCTGTAATTGCCTAGCTCTGTGGAAGGTCCTCCCTTTATGCAGGGAAATAAAGTAGCTGTTCTCCACAGTTTTAAAAAGCTATTAATGTATACCTCTCTCTTCTGGCCCACTCTAGCCAGTCTATCTAACCCTGTACTTCATATCTTTTAAATTATTCATAATCTCAAATAGACCCTGCTGTTTAAACAAAATGTGTTTTCTACAGAGAGAAACAAAACTAACACCTGTTCTCAAGCTTTGAAATCTTTGGTCCTAGCATTTATATCATATACCATTGTTGTGTGGTCAGGGAACTTTCTGTGTAATCTCTTACTGTGGGCATCAGCATTTTCAGCCTATATTATAAGTTGATATAATGTTTTATGACAATTTAAATGGGGTTTTCTTTTCTCACCATAGTTCTCTGACAATATATAACAGTCTAGGAGGGTGCCTGCCATATAATAACTAAAAAGGACTAAGTCTTGTTGAGGCCTGTTATACTTTTATAATTGTAAACAGGAAGTATGATGTTAACAGGTTTGAATTTTTTATTAGCTTTCTTAACTCATTCCCTCCAATGAAGCTCTGGAACTTTGCACCGTAACTTCCAGTGGACAGAGCCTAAGCTTCTTGATAGAATCAGATTATGTCCTCACATTTCAAACAAATGTACATGTCTTTAGAATTACAAGGGCTGATAAAGAAGTGCAAATAGCAGAATCTTCAGCACAAACAATTTTTATAGTTGTAGTACTCTTTAGGTTCTAGGTCTTAAACTGGATTGTATAAGTCAAAGTAAATACAGAAATGATTAAGTCTGTAATATTTTGTAAACAACTTACAATATTGCAGAAACCACTAATGATAATCACAAACTGACAGCAAAATTTTGTTCATCCAGCTGAATGCTTTCATATGAGGCTAAGCAGTTCTGTCTTGGTTGAGATATTTAGAAAAAGATTACATTTTATATGAATAATAGATGTCAGATATCAATATAGTTGTGTTTGCCATTGTGCAAGCTTTAAGAACAAACATTTTAGTACTTTGTATGTAGTACAGTTTTGGAATTATTAATGCAAATGTGAACAAGGAACATTTGATGCCTAGAGGCATCGATAGGATATAACTGCATAAACATCTAGAGATGTCACTCGGCTGTAATGAGTTAACGGATTTTAATATTTGGTTAAAATGTTCTACTAGCACATCTGTCTGCCAATGGTACACTGTTTTTTTTAATTGCTTTACCTTAAAGCATTGACACAGTTGATGCATTGTAATGAACATAAGTATAGCTCTCTGATCAATGTGTACTTCCATAGCTCTCCTTACTCTGGAAAAGAATAACTTTCTTTCTATATATTTAGTATTAGCCTTGCTTAGGGAAAAATCATCTGGCTGGTTAGTCAAAAATCACCAAAATGCAATGAAATCCTTTGCTGAACTTTAGCAATAGCTCAACAATGTCAATTGCAATACATTGAAAAGTATGGTTCTATGAAAGGTATTGTAATGAAATACATTTTTTAAAGCCTAGGTAAAGGGTTTATCTTCTAGAATGCAAGGCAGCCAGCACAGAAGTTCTTAACTTTTTTCATTATTCTTGACCAGTAAAACTTTGATATGATTTCTACTTTTGTACCTTATTCCTAAGGTAACCCGCGGTGGTGGTGCTGCGGTAGCGTTGTCGCCTCACAGTAAGACGCTGTCCGGTGCAATTCTCAGCTAGAGCGTCTTCTACATGGTGACATGCGTGAATCGGGGTACCTTTGTTGAAGGTTGTGCGTCAGGCCTGGCAAGCCGGTACGTAAAAATCAACTGCCAATCATTAGCGGACTGGAGTTCCGCTGTGGCGACCCCTAACCAGGAAAAACCGAAAGACATAAACAAACAAACCTTATTCCTAAGGTGTTCTCCTGGTGCATTATGAGCTAACTTCATCGCTAGGTTTCTGAAAGGTATGGGCACTAATAGACAATGTACTACATCCTGTCTATTGTTACACTGTACAGTGAATCACTCTGTAACTCAAAGTATGGGTAAGAAGTAGATCGACAAGCCACGATGCTTTGCCAGAGATGGCCTGCACCTGTCACCCCTGGGATTCTGGATACTGGCTAAGGCTCTAGCCACCCCTATAGTGCCTTTTTTAGGCAAGATTCAAATGACAAATTCACCACCCTAACAGGTACAGGCAAGAAGAATCTGAAGGTATTGCTACTCAATGCTAGAAGTCTAAACCTCAAAATGCACTCTTTCGAGGCACTCCTTAAAATAGAGAATATCGACATCTGTGCAGTGACAGAGACCTGGTTCAAGGCTCCAGACAGTACCCCTGCATTACCAGGCTATAATTCATACCACACCTTTCGGCCACCTAACCTGGACCGAAACACTAAAGGCAGAGGCGTGTCCATATTCATTAAGGATATCCACACCTCCAGGCTAGTTGCTCAGCATAATGCATCCGAGATTATCCAAGTGCAACTAACTCTGGGCAAGACCGCAATCCAAACTGTAGCTTGCTACAGATCCCCCACCATGTCCCAGGATTCCCACTCTTCATTTCTTAATACACTGGAAAATATTAGGGTACAACCTAACACTCTAATAATGGATGATTTCAACTACCCTACCATTAACTGGGAAAACTACTCATGTACCAACTCTTGTGCTCAATGTTTTCTGGAATTCATAAATTCCAATGACATGGATCAAATTATCCACACCCCCACCAGGGGCAGCAGTATCCTAGACCTGGTTATTACCAACATGGGCAACCGGTGCTCCACACCAGAGGTCAATTCCTCGTTGGTCAGATCTGACCATAAGCTAATCACCCTAGACATCCACATCCCTCCCCCACCCCCCATTAGGGAAACCACAGTAAAAAATTTCTCCAAAGCTAACTTCACACTTCTTAAGACAGAAGTGGCAAACTTCACGACACCCATGCTGACGGACAATAGAGGTATGACTGCTGAATCCTACACAAATGCACTTTATAAGCACTTACATGAGTGCATGGATCGTGCAATCCCTAACAGAACCAAGATGGTATCCTCCAAAAAAAGAAAGCCAATCTGGTGGTCCCCTGCCATAAACAAACTCTACAACAGAAGAAAGAAACTGTTGCAAAAAAGAGTAAAATCCCATTATTGGAGAAACTCCCTGGTAAGCTTCAGTAAGAAGCTGAGATCCCTCATAAAATCCTCCAAAGCTAGTTATGAAAACAAAATCGCCACTGACTCTAAAGACAGCCACAAAGCATTCTAAAGCTATTTCAAGAATCTCAATGGCAACACTCAGATCTGCTCTGAGTTACAGCACAATGGCACTAAATATACAGAACCAATGGATATTGCCAACATCCTGGCAGATAGGTTCAGTGCTAACTTTACCCCTCTGTCATCCCCTAAAGGGCCCATCTCTATACCAGAAGAATGCAAAGTTCCTGTAATCACGGCTGCACAGGTAAAAAACACACTATCCAAAGCCAAGAACACAGCATCCATGGGCCCTGACAACATCACAGGCTGTGTTCTACATGAACTACAGAATGAACTGGCACCCCACCTAAGTACCATGTTCAATCATAGCCTCACCTCAGGCTATGTGCCCATTGAATGGTGCACAGTGACAGTTATCCCACTCCACAAAGGGGGAGCCACCACAGACCCCGGAAACTACCGCCCCATTAGCCTAACGAGCCTGGTCTGCAAGGTTATGGAACTTATAAACAATGACATTGGTAATCTCCAAACTCAGGACCCCACCCAGTTCGGGTTTGTAAAAGGCAGATCATGTCTCCTAAACCTGATAGACTTTTTTGAAGCAGTCACCAAAGCCGTAGATGAGGGTAAGGTGGTTCACACAGCCTATCTAGATCTCGCCAAGGCTTTTGACACCATCCCCCACTCTGGAATTATAGATAAACTCACTAAACTAGGTATAAATCCCTATGTCACAAGATGGGTTGCCAACTGGCTCACTGACAGAACCCACACTGTGAAAGTAGCAGACTCCAAATCCAGCTTCAGACCAGTGACAAGTGGAGTACCACAGGGTTCAGTCCTGGTTCCTCTCCTGTTTGGTATCTACTTTTCTGAAGTACAGGCCAAAGTTCGCAGATGACTACAAACTAGGAGCCATAATCAAAACTCCAAAAGATGCGGACATCCTACAAAAGGGCCTTGCTGAGACAGATGCCTGGTGTCAAAGCCATGGCCTCAAGCTCAATGCCAAAAAGTGCATTGTCATTCCCTTTGGTAAAAACTCAGTACCCATGAACTACCACATAGGTGGTAGTCTACTTAACACCGAAAGTGTGATAAGAGACCTTGGGACACAGGTAGACAGTAGTCTCTCCTTTGATAATCACATCACCACAGTAGTCAGGAAATCTTTCTATGTGGAACACCTCATCACAAAAGGTTTCTCATCCAGGAAAAAAGAGGTCATTGTTCCCCTCTACTCGTCACTCATTAGACCCATTATAGAGTACAATGCCCCTTTTGGTATGTACCTCACAAGACATCTACAACAACTGGAAAGGCCACAGAAATACCTCACAAAGAGGATTACCGGCCTCAAAAAGATGCCCTATGCAGACCGTCTCAAGAAATTGCAGCTTTACTCCATTGCATATCGCCTACTCAGAGAAAATCTCTGCCTAACACACAAAGCTATGTCAAATCCAGAGCTTTTAGACATGCTCCACTTAAAGAAATCTCAATCCCTACGAGCTACGTGCTCTAGGGACCTAAACCTCATCACCACAATAAACAGAACATGCTGGAGGGATAGATTCCTGTCCCAGAGACTTCCCATACTCTGGAACAAACTACCTATTTATATCAAACAAAGCTCCTCATTAGCACTCTTCAAGAAAAATCTTGATGATTGGATGGGAGATAGGAAATTCACCCCGGGGATCACTTCTGTTGCTCTGCTCGACAGTGGCACAGGAAAATAATGTTCTTGGGTGGTGAAAGCCAGGGTACCTTTGGCTAGGCTTATATAGGCCCTA
This sequence comes from Protopterus annectens, assembly GCF_019279795.1. Classification (NCBI taxonomy): domain Eukaryota; kingdom Metazoa; phylum Chordata; order Ceratodontiformes; family Protopteridae; genus Protopterus; species Protopterus annectens. The sequence continues at coordinate 1,552,458,491 of NC_056731.1, read as the reverse complement.
GGGCCAATAGCCTAGTACCTATCTATGAACTTAAGTAGGAATATCTTGTTCAGCTTCTTCCTCTACAAATCAATCTATATTTCCTTTTCTCTGTCCAATGTTTCATCTTTCTATTGCTATTTTTAAAGTTTATCCAGCTTGCCTAGAAGTCTTCCAGTTCTTGGGTTTCTTACAGGACTGGTCTATCATGAGGTAGAATGCACTGCCTCCATTCTTGTCAGTGAAGCTTGTGGGTCTCAGTGTGTAAATCTTTGCCTAAGAAAGGCAACTCCTACTCTTTAATTCCAGTTGCTATATTTACCGTACTCATTTTTTCTTATTCCTTTCCTTTATGAATCTGTTTCATAGAACCCTAATTTTTCTGTTTAGTGTCCTGCATTTTAATTGAAAGAAAATAAAATTAGAGCTCTGTTCAAGATATCTTCTCTCTGAGTATACCTTATATTCTCCCTTTTTACCTTCTTTATGTTGTAAATCCTCAACCTGAGTGTAACAATCACACTATCATTTTGTTTTATTTTATTTTCTTTTCCTTTCTTTCTTTTCTTTTCATTTTACAGGTTGATTTCCCTCTGCAAATTATTTATCCACAATTTTATTTTTCCTTGGTTACAGATACATATTGCCTAGGGTTTCCATATTTGATTTTTTTTGTCTTACTGGCTGAAATTAGTTTATAACTCTGTCCAGGTACTATTTCTTCTACTTTAACTACATTAATGTGTTATTTCGTATTGGTAATTTTCTCTTCCTCAGTGCTTATCTGCTCCTTAGAAATCCCCATATGTAGGACTTTACATTTTAGCAAGACAGAAGGTTTAAAATTCTGTTCGGGTTTTGCATTTTATATATTCTTGCACAATTCTTCTGGGATAATCCATTTCAGTGAGGAAGTCTTTCTTTCCATTCTTTCGATCTTTTCTAACCTCTCCTCTGAAACACATTCAGACTACAATAAATTTATCCTCCGTGCTTTCAAACACCTTCAGATAGCAATATGTTCTTTGTAACTAAGTTTCTTCTGATGGTTCTGGCCTTGCAGGTTGCTCTACCATAGGCATATGTTATTACTCTTTAGATAGTAGACATTTATAAGTTCATAGGTATTTACTAGGCTGTTGATCTGTAGGGATCTACAGAAGCCTTGCCTCACATTTCCCTGGTAGTATTTAGCCCTTATATTTTATATTTGAATAATCTAGAGATTGACAGAACAAGAATATGTTGGGACATTTCCTTTTGCCCATATCCATGAGGGACATGAGTGCTGCACTTGTGATAAATTTATGGTTTCCCATCCAGTTATCCAAATTATGCTTATACAGAATAAGAGAACTACTTTGCCTTATGTGGAGTGGAAGATCCAGATAAGTGCTGGTCTCTATAACACATAATTATGTCTCCAACATGTCCTATTTATGCCAAAATGATTCTGAAATCCTTGAGCAGGTGTTCATGCTACTGTTGGACATGTGAATATGTAATAGGTCTGACAGGATAGGGTCTGTCGAAACAGGATATGTGCAGCAGAGGTTGCCTGTTAGTAGCCTATATGACACTGAGGAGAGGGACAAGTCTTTGTGACAGACTTCATAGCTTTTATGATTTAGATCCCTCATTCCTTTTTTTAAGTGAGAAAGCATCATGGTCATTCCAGTTTTGCCAAATGTTTGAAGATACATACTGATAAGGACATTATAGTCAACATCAGCCTAACGAACGCTGAGTGGAATGATTACATCTCATTGTTCTGGATGCCATACATTTAGATATAACCTGTACAATGATAAAAGACTCCTTACAATGATGGATAAATGGTGATCACAGGACAGCTCTTTGTCAGCACAGGTTCCCAGGGTTCTACATGGCTCCAGCTGAATTCTTTACTTTCACTGGCTATTCCCTAGACACAGAGACATGTAGGGCATTACTACCATTAGGTTGTTTGCTTGGAAAAGGCCCGGGATATCATATTTGGTGTGTGTAGTGGCCTGTTAAAGCCACAGGAGGAAAATCTAGAGACTATCCAATGTTTTTTTTTTTTTTTTTAACAAGAAACATCTTTATTAAATTATCACATATGACATAGGCATTCATACATTTATATAAATAAAACAAACCATGCTGACATAATTTTAGTGGCACACATTATACACCACAAACCGTATTGGCATAATTTTATTTGCAAACACTATACATTACTTATAATCTATCCAGTCATTGTGAGTCAAACTTTACATAGCTCATTCAAATCCTGACTTCTTTTAAACCTTGCTCCTCCTCTGCACATATTGTACCCACAAGTCACATTTTTTGCTATGTAACTTGCTCCTACCCTTTTCTAAAGATCCCAGTTCCAGTTGTTTTATCTCTGTTACTATATTCGTCAGAGCCACAAGGGCGGGGGACTTAAACCTCAACACGGCTATTAATAGGACGTGCTGGAGGAATAGATTCATCACCCAAAGACTCCCTATGCTGTGGAATAAAATCCCGGTATATGTGAGGCAGAGCACCTCGCTGGCCTTGTTCAAGAGAAATCTTGACCAATGGATGGGAGATCGCAGATATACCCCAGGGATTACCTCAGTGTCACTGCTCAACAGAGGCACAGCAAAATAATGGGTATAGTTCCCCATACTAAAGGGGTGGCGTAAGCCACAAAACTATGGGCTAGGCTTGTAAATGCCCTCGGGCAGATAGCCTAGTATGAACCTATGAACCTATGAACCTATATTCAGTACTTCTAGTAAAGTTGGTTTAGACTTTGATTTCCATTTTCTAGTAATTGTTTTTTGTCAGCCACTACAATTCGACTCAGCATGGCCTTACTATGACTAGGCAATTCTGATTCTGTATTATAGTTCAAAAAATCATTTCCTTACTTATTCCAATTTACTGACTCAGTATCTCTGACAAAGCAGTCTGCTAGGAATCTTTAAAGTCTGCCAACTCATTACACTCCCAGACCACATGCTCCCAATTGCCTCTTTCTTCTCCATCACACCTTTAACATTTGCTGTCTACCTGAGGAAAAATTCCTTGTAGTCTACTTGGGGTATAAAAATACCTATGTATACACTTCCAAGCAAAGATCCTAAATCTTCTAGACTTTTGTTGCATATCTAGGAGAGATAAATATATACCCCCCCATTGTTTCTATGTGAATTGTTTATCCAGTCTCTCCGCCCAACCCTTTCTAACCACCTCTAATTGATTCTTATAGTTATTGTGCAGTATTTTGTATGCTTTACTAATTATTCCTTTTTCTAACTAATTATTCCTTTTTCTAACTACAGCTTCTGTTCTAGATTCTACTAAAAGCCCTAGCCTGCAGTTCAAATAAATTCTTGGCCTCTTATTCTGTTAACTTTACCTCTCTAGTTATTTCCTCCCAGTACCTTGGTTCCTTTGCCAGTTTTTTTCCAATAAATTCTAGCCCTCTCTTGCCTACTGTCTGTATCCCTAATTGTAGTCATCCCTATCAGCAGAATCTCCTTTCTCCATTCCTGTGTTGGCTCACTTCTTAGAATACTTTCTGCTACTTTATGAATATAATACTCTGTATGGTTATTGTTATTCTACTTAAGGATCTGCATCCAAAAATTCAATTTCTCCTTGTTTCTTGAACTTCCCCCTGTTTTATCATCATCCCTTTCTGCTTTGAATTCTAGGTTTCTGTTTGTTGTATGCATAGGAGTCTTAGCTGTGTAGCTCTGAAATACCCCTTTAAATCGGGTAATCCCAAACTGCCTTGTTCAAATGGAAGAATCAGCTTACCCACTTGACTCTTGCTGTCTTCTCCTCCTAGATAAAATCCTTCAGCTCTTTATTAATAACTATCCACAATTTCCCCTCCTGTTGATAAAAATATGCCTGGCCTGTGTATAAAAATAAAGGGACTAAAAACATTTTAACTGCTTCTGTCTTGCTATCCATATAACAGAGCTTCCAATTTCTCATTGTTTGTGTATTTTCATTTATTTAGTCTCTTCCCAAATATCCTTAGTTGCCACACCAGAATCCTCCATAGAGTTCATTGTTTAGTACTAGGCTAACTGCCCTTGTGGGCTATTTTAAGCCTAGACAATTACCCAGTGTGAGAATATAACACTGGACCTTGAGTCTATAAACTAAACACCTTAACATTATGCCAACCTACCTTTTTAAATCAATACTCCTAAGTACTTTATTTTATCATGTTTCCATACATATGGATATTGCTGAACCAATTTGTATGTGGTTACATAATTTATAGCTACTGCCTTTGTTTTAGCTTCATTAATTTTATATCCTGAAAAGATCTGAATCTGCCTTAAAATGTTTCACAGCACTGAAATGTCATTTTCTGGTTTTATCAGGTATAAAATAATAGCATCAGCAAATAAAGCCAGCTTTTCTTGATTACCATTTCAATTATATCCTTCAATTTCTGAGTCTCTTATTTTCTGTGCCAGTGGTTCTAATTATACTGCAAATAACAAAGGGAAAGGACATCTCTGCCTTGTTCTTCTGCTCAAACAGAAACTATCTGAGAGAAACCCAACCACTTTAATTTTTGTCTCCAGTCCCTCATATAGTCTCCTAATCAACCTTCTAAATTTATCAGGGAATGCAAATACTTCATTTGCTCTGCTATAAACTCCCAGCATATTCTGTCAAATGCTTTCTCTGCATCAAGATCCACCAACAGCAGTTGTATTTTCTTATATTCAGCTTCCCTCTGAATCATCAGTGTTTTGTTAATGTTGTTGAATGTTTGCCTCGTCTCCACCAAGCCACACTGATCCATATCTATCAATTTTGGTATCACCTTTGCCAATCATTTAGCCATTGTAGACATAAACACTTTACAATCATAGTTCAGGATTAAAATGGGCCTGTAATGAAGATGGATCTGATGGGTCTTTATCCTCTTTAGGTATTACAGCCACCAACTCTTTCTTCTAGGATGTTGGTGCTTCTTATCCTCAAAAATGCTGTTAAACAAAACTTTCCAGATTTTATTAGTTTTTTCCATCCTAGCTTCTAAACTTCCACAGGAATGCCATCTATTCCTGGGGACTTTCTTTGGACTGGTTATATATCACCATTTTTATCTCATCTCTTCCTATCCTAACTGTTAGTAATTGAGCCTCATCTACCTCTAACCTTGGCATATTTAATTATTCCGTAAACATTTCCGTTTGTACATTTTCTTGACTCCATATTTCCCTGCTTTATATAGACTTTCATAACATTTCTGAAATATTTCTAGTACCTCTACAGGATCTCTTGTTATCTTCCTTGTAATAGGGTCCCTAAACTTTGCAACAACCCTTTCTACTTTTTTTGCCTGAGTTCTTGCTCTAAAAGCTTTTGCGCTCTAGTGTTATCAAAAAACAGTCACTTATCAGCAAGCTTTCTAAACTCATACCCATTAATAAGGTAATCCTTTATTTTCTGCTTAGCATTCGGCAATTGCTCCACTTTTTGTTCTGTGAGATCCCCCAAATTCTGTAATACCTTAACATTTGTCTGTCCCCTCTGAATAAGTATTTTTACTTCTTAACCATCTTTCTTTCATTTACTTCCACCCTATTTTTAAACTCCACTTTAATTTTATCCCACTCCTTAGCTATATTTTCAGAAGAAACTTCTATCTTCCCTAATAACTCCCAAATGATTTCCTCTACCCATTCCTTAAATTCCTCTCGTTGCACAAACATCTCATTTTTATTTCATTACCCTGCATTTTTATTTTAGTTATTATAGTTGTGCAAGATTTGAAATAGTTATTGGATGCATATCAAAACTTTCAATTAAATGAATATCTTCCTGTGAAATGTAAGTTTTGTCTAGTCTAGCCCATTTTTTGTATCTTGCAAATAATATGTAAATTCACTCTGAACTCCTATTACTGAATTGACATCTTCCATGCCAAATATTTTCAGAAATTTCTGCAAGAATCTACTCTCCTTTGTTCTGTTTTCCCTTCTCGGCCCTCCAGACACATCTTCACTGCTGCAAATCAAATTCCAGTCCCTACTTATAAGATAATATTCCCTGCTGAAAACTGATTATTTCTCCAAGAATTTTCTTAAGCTCCATTGTAGCAGTTTTAGGTGAAATATAAGTACATGCCAGTGTAATCCTCCTCCCTTGACGGCAAAGTACAAGTCTACCATTATTATTTTTTTTATCCTCTTCTTCACTATTGGAGCTCCTTTTGCAATTAATGTAAGTACTCTTTTTTTTCCTTTGTCCCAAGTATTCTGCTGAATAACCATCCTGTAAACATTTATTTATCAAATTCACATGTTCAGTTCTTTCCAAATGTGTTTTCTGTAGGATAGCTATTTGCATTCTGCATTTTTAATATAGTTCACTACTCTTTCCTTTTTGTATATATCTGTGAGACCATTAACATTTAAAGATAATATAGAAAGCACCATTATATTAAAAGGTTATTATTCCCAGGTTTTATTTGTAACTTGTTTTATTTATCTAGTTCCAGCTTTTGTGTTATATGCACACTCTGATGTTTGGCAGGTTGATCTTTTATACAGTTGTTTCTTGTCATATCCGTTTGAGCCTATATCACATCTTACAAAACTTTGTTTTACTGAAAGCGCTCAAAAAAAATAAATAAATACATTGCATATACCCCTAAGGAACAGGTCCTTTATGCCCTTTCCAAGGCTAAAAACATGGCCTCTATGGGGCCAGACAACATCCCTGGCTGCATCCTAAATTACTTAAAGAAGAGTTAGCTGTAACTTTGAGTACCCTGTTTAACCACAGTCTAAGCAGTGAGTGCGTTGCTGCAGACTGGAAAACTGCCACTGTCATCCCACTCCATAAAGGTGGTTCCTCTACTGACCCCAGGAATTACAGACCCATAAGTCTGACCAGACTGATATGCAAGGCCATGGAGAGAATCATTATGGACCTTATCAGCCAGGATATTGGGAACCTCCAAACACAAGACCTGTCCTAGTTTTAGGTTCATACGTAGGTACTAGGCTATCAGCCCAAGGGCATAAGTAAGCCTAGCCAACAAGGTTCCCTGGCTTACGCCACACAAGAAAGTTAATTTCCTGTTCCCCTGTCGAGCAGAGCCACAGAAGTGATCCCCAGGGTGTATTTCTTATTTCCCATCCACTCGTCAAGATTTTTCATGAAGAGTGCTAATGAGGAACTTTGCTTGACATAGATGAATAGCTTGTTCCAGAGTATAGGAAGTCTCTGGGACAGGAATGTATCCCTCTAGCATGTCCTGTTTATTGTGGTGACAAGGTTTAGGTCCCTAGAGCATGTAGCTTAGAGGGATTGGGATTTCTTTAGGTGTAGCATGTCCAACAGCTCTGGGTATAACATAGCTTTATATGTTAAGCAGAGATCTCCTCGGAGTAGGTGATATGCTACAGAGTAAAGCTGGAGTTTTTTGAAATGGTCAGTGTAGGGCATCTGTTTGAGGCCAGTCATCTACTTTGTGAGGTACTTCTGTGACCTTTCCAGCTGCTGCAGATGTCTTGTGAGGTACATTCCAAAAGGGGCGTTGTACTCTATAATGGGTCTAATGAGTGCCGAGTAGAGGGGAACAATTACCTCTTTTTTCCTGGATGAGCACCCTTTTGTGAAGAGGTGTGCCGCATAGAAGAATTTCCTGACTGCTGTGGCAATGTGACTATCATAGGTTCATAGGTAGATACTAGGCTATCTGCCCTAGGGCATTTATAAGCCTAGCCAGAGTGTATTTGGCTTCCGCTTCCCTATTAGATTAGCCTACTGTGCCTCTGTAAAGTAGGTCACAGAAGGTACCCTTTTAAGATTAGTTTACTGTGTCTCTGTCCATCAGGGACACAGGAGAGATCCCAGGGGTGAATTTGCGATTTCCCATCCACGCCTCCAAATTTCGCTTGAAGAGGGTCAGCAAGGGGCTATGTCTAACATGAATTGGGATTCTATTCAAGAGTGAGGGGAGCCTTTGGGAAATTAATCTGTCCCTCCAGCATGTCCTATTTATTTTTGTGCTGAGGTTTAGGTCCCTGGAGCGTGTAGCTCTAAGGGACGTGGATTTTTTGAGGTGGAGCATGTCTATTAATTCTGGGATTGACATGGCTTTGCACGTCAGGCATAGATCGCCTCTGAGTAGATGGTAAGCAACTGAGTAGAGCTGGAGTTTCTTTAGTCGAGCTGCATAGGACATCTGTTTGTAGCCCATGATCCTCTTGGTGAGGTACTTTTGGGGTCTCTCCAGTTGCTGCAGGTGTCGGGTAAGGTACATCCCAAAAGGGGCATTGTATTCAATTATGGGCCTGATGAGTGAAGAGTAGAGGGGCACAATGACCTCTCTTGATCTAGATGCGAACCCTTTCGTGATAAGGTGGGCTATATAGAAGATCTTTCTAACCACTTTGGCAACGTGATTATCAAAGGAGAGATTACTATCTACGTTGGTCCCCAAATGTCTAATTACTTCTTCCGTACTTAATGGATTACCACCTATGTGGTAATTTGTGGGCACCTTGTTTTTCCCAAAGGGGATGACTATGCACTTTTTAGCATTTAGCTTGAGGCCGTGGCTCTGGCACCAAGCATCCGTCTCTGTGAGACCCTTTTGGAGTATGCTTGTGCCAGCTGGAGATTCAATTACGGCCCCCAGTTTGCAGTCATCTGCGAACTTTGTCAGCCATAATCCCCCGTGTTAGCCTGAACCTCAGAGAAGTATATACCGAACAAGAGAGGTCCCAGAACTGAGCCCTCTGGGATTCCACTTGTAACTGGTTTGGATTCGGACATGGCACCTGCGAATCTGACCATGTGGGTTCTATCTCTGAGCCAGTTTGCAACCCATCTTGTGATATAGGGGTTGGTATTTAAGCTGGTAAGCTTATTTATGATACCCGAGTGGGGTATTGTGTCAAAGGCTTTTAAGAGGTCCAGGTAGGCTGTTTGGACTACCTTGCCCTCATCTATGGCTTTGGTAACTGTTTCAAAGAAATCAACTAGGTTTAAGAGGCAAGATCTGCCCTTAACAAAGCCGAATTGGGTAGGGTCCAGTGTCTGGAGGCTCCAAATGTCTTTGTTTATGAGTTCCATGACAATATGCTCCATAGCTTTACAGACCAGACTAGTCAAGCTTATGGGGCGATAGTTTCCGGGGTCCGTTGTGGCACCACCTTTGTGGAGTGGGACCACTGTAGCTGTACACCATTCTTTGGGTACATATCCTGTAGTAAGGCTAAGTTTGAACAGTGACTTAATGTGAGGGTTCAGTTCTTCTTGGAGCTTGTGTAAGACACAGCCAGGGACACCGTCCGGTCCCATAGATGCTGTGTTTTTTGCTTTGGAGAGGGCAGCTTTCACCTGTGCATCTGTGATGTCAGGGAGGTTACATTCAGTTGGGAGAGGCGTTTGCTCCTTTGGGGGGGGGAAGGGGGGGAGAAGTTTGCGCTGAATCTGTCTGCCAGGATGTTGGCTATGTCTGTAGGTTTGGTATATTTTGTACCGTTATGCAACAATTCAAAGCATGTCTGGGAGTTTCCACCCATGTTTCTGACATAACTAAAGAAGGCCTTGTGATTATCTTTAGTGTCTAGGGCAATTTTTCTTTCTATCAAAGGAGAGACTACTGTCCACCTGGGTCCCAAGATCTCTTATCACACATTCAACATTAAGTAGACTGCCATTTATGTGGTAGTTCATGGGTACAGAGCTTTTACCAAAAGGGATGATAATGCACTTTTTTTGGCATTGAGCTTCAGACCATTCCTCGGACAACAGGCATCTGTCTCAGTGAGGCCATTTTGTAGGATGGCCACATCATTTGGGGAATCAACTATGGCTCCTAGTTTGCAGTTATCTGTGAACTTCATTAGCCAGAGGCCTTCTGTGTTAGCCTGTACTGCAGAGAAGTAGATACCAAACAGGAGAGGTCCCAGGACTGTACCCTGTGATACTCCACATGTCACTGGTTTGAAGTCAGATTTGGAGTCTGCAACTTTTACAGTGTGGGTTCTGCCAGTGAGCCAGTTGACAACCCATCTTGTGACATAAGGATTTATACCTAGTTTAGTGAATTTAGCTATAATACCAGAATTGGGGATGGTGCTGAAAGCCTTGGCGAGGTCAAGATAGGCTGTGTGAACCACCTTACCTTTGTCTACAGCTTTGGTGACTGCCTGAAAGAAGTCAATCAGGTTCAGAAGGCATTATCTGCATTTCACAAACCCGAAATGGGTGCGGTCCAGAGTTTGGAGGTTACCAATATCTTTGTTTATGAGTTCCATGATGATACGTTCCATGGCCTTGCAGACCAGGCTCATCAGGCTAATAGGGCGATACTTCCCAGGATCAGTGGTGGCTCCCCCTTTGTGGAGTGGGATAACTGTAGATGTGCACCATTCAGTGGGCACAAAGCCTGATGTGAGACTATGATTGAACATGGTGCTTAGGTGGGGAGCCAGTTTGTTCTGACGTTCATGTAAAATGCAGCGTGGGATGTTGTCCAGGCCCATGGATGCTATGTTTTTGCTTTTAGAGAGTCCAGCTTTTACCTGCATAGATGTAATTACAGGGACTCTGCATTTTTCCTGTATAGATATGGGCCCTTTAGGGGTGAGGGGGGGTGTAATTAGCATTGAACCTATCTGCCAGGATGTTGGCAATATCAGTTGGTTCTGTAATTTTCGTGCAGTTGTGCTGTAACTCAGAGAAAAGCTGGGTGTTGCCATTGAAATTCTTGACATAGCTATAGAATGCTTTGTGGTTGCCCTTAGAATCAGTGGTGATTTTGTTTTCGTAGCTAGCTTTGGAGGATCTTATAAGGGATCTCAGCTTCTTAATGAGGCTGACCAGGGAGCTCCTCCACTCATGGGATTTTGCTCTCTTTTGCAACAGTTTCTTCCTTCTGTTGTAGAGTTTGTGTATGGCAGGGGACCACCAGATTGGCTTCCTTTTTTTGGAGAATAGCATCTTGGTTCTGTTTGAGATAGCATGATCCATGCACTCGTGTAAGTGCTTATAGAGTGCACTTGTGTAGGATTCAGCTGTCGTAACTGTATTGTCCATCTGCATGAGTGACATGAAGTTTGCCACTTCTGTCTTAAGAAGCATGAAGTTGGCTTTGGAGAAATTACTTACCATGGTTTCCTTAATGGTGGGTGAGGGCGGGATGCGGATATCTAGGGTGATTAGCTTATGGTCGGATCTGACCAATGAGGCGGTGACTTCAGGTGTGGAACACCAGTCACTCATGTTGGTAATGACTAGGTCTAGGATATTGTTGACCCTGGTGGGGGTTGGATAAGTTGATCCAGGGCATTGGAATTTATGAATTTCAGAAAGCGTTGAGTGAAGGCATTGGTACATGAGTAGTTTTCCCAGTTAATGGTGGGGTAGTTGAAATCTCCCATTATTAGGGTGTTTGGTTGAACCCTAATATTTTCCAGTATATCAAGAAAAGAGGAGTGGGAATCCTGGGGCATGGTGGGAGATCTGTAGCAAGCTACAATTTGGATTGCAGTTTTGCTCAGAGGTAGTTGCACTTGGATAATCTCGGATGCATTATGCTGTGCAACTAGCCTGGGGGTGTGGATATCCTTAATGAATATGGACACACCTCCGCCTTTGGTGTTCTGGTCCAGGTTGTTTTGTCAAAGGGAGATCATGCCTAATAAACTTGGTGGACTTCTTCAAGACAGTCACCAAAGCCCTGGATTTTACCCATCTGAGCGTAAACCAGTATATGGTCAGGTGGGTTGTAAACTGCTCACCAATAAAAAATGCGCAGTTAAAATAGAGGACTCTTCATCCACCTGCAGACTAGTAACCAGTGGTAACCCCTATTGTTTGAAATTTACTTTTCCAAAGTGCAGGCTAATACAAAGGGCATGTGGCTAACAAAGTTTGCAGATAACTGCAAACTGGGCATGATCATTGAATCACCTAGTGGCATTGACACCCTCCAGTTAGGTCTTACTCAAACCAACAATTGGTGTCAAAATCACAGGCTCGAGTTAAACGCTAAAATGTGAATCATCATGCCCTTCAACAAGGGAGATGTCCCTGCAAAGTGCCATACTAACAACAACACCTTAAGTATCCAGTCAGTGGTAAGAGATCTAGGCACACAGATTGACAGCAACCTCTCCTTTGGCCATCATCTTTCTTCAGTGGTAAAGAAAGCCTTCTGCATTGCCCATCTCATCAATAAGGGCATTGACTTCAGAAAAAAATGGTTATAACCCCTGTACTCCTCCCTTATCAGACCAATTACAGAGTGCAATACACCCTTTTGTATGTACCTCACCAGACACCTCCAACAAAGGGAGAGACTTCAGCAGTACCTTACAAAGGGCAACTGCAGATCCTGCCCTGATGGAAATGCTACACATTAGCAAGAAAAATGGTACTCACTGCGCCCACTCTAGTAACCTCAAAATGAAAAGCAATATTAAGGGGACCTGCTGGAGAGACAGGTTCATCTCACAGAGGCTCCCCTACTAAGCTTCCAATCCTAGTAAAACAATGCCCTTCACTGATGCTTTTCAAGCGTAGTCTGGATAATTGGATGGGGAATTGCAAATTCACCCCTGGGGTTTTTCTTGCATTTCTTCTGGTCAGGGGCAGCAGGAGTTGAGTCAGTTCTGCTAATACAACCATTACTGGAGGGAATAAACATGGCCAGGCTTGTAAGGGCCTCAGAGCCATTAGCCTAGTAACCTCCTATCATCCTATGACCTTAGGATGTAACCTATTAACTTAATACTAACATACAAATCTATGTACATTTTCAGATATTGACATTTTACCTTCCTAATATGAACAAGTGTTCCAAACTGGCTGCTACACTCAAAGACTTTGATTAACTTAAAGGGAAGTTTACCCATGCTAAGATGCATGGTACAGCCTGTGCTTCTACTGAGTGCTGTCTGGTTTTGTTTTGTCTTTATTGTTCTCCCAGAATGGGAAAACACTTGAATGCTTTCAGAAAGCAATATCTCAAAGCCATTGGAAGAAATAAGTATCCTGTTTTATTGATCTTTATCAGATTGTCTCCATGGAGACATGAGAATCAGATATAGAGTTGCTTCTACAAGCAATTTTTCTTGTAACACTCTTTTGACCAGACTTCTTATTCTTAAAACTGAACAAGGAGAAAGGGAAATAAGGAAAAAAAACAGGGGCACCTGTTTACTTTAGTATCCCCATTACACTTGAAAATGACTGAGAAAACTTTATAGCTTACAGATTATCTCATGCACTATAAAGATATTAATGTTACGAACAAAAGGTTTACTTACAGTTAACTCTTTCCTTCCTCTTCCCCTCTCTTAAGTGTTCCTCCAAAAATTAATGACATAAAGTAAGGCATATGCTTTAGAGTCCCCTACAAGTTTAACAAAGTCAAAAAAGTCTAATATTTTCAAGTTTTCTTGCACATATAACTAAAGTATTGTAATCCCACATTTATTTGTTAATTTTTGAGACGCTAGTTTTATTCCTGTTTATCCTCACCTCCAAAATCCAGTCTTTGTTTCTTTTCCAGTGTACTCTCGGTTCTTCTAGTCAGCTCTTGTGCTTTCTTCTGTCTCTCAAGCATTTTCCATTGAAACATTGGAAAGGGTTTCACTGGCACAGTCTTTCTGTGGTCTTTATTACCAGAAGAGCAAGAAGCAGAATCTCCTTCTGTTTCACATCTCATTTTTGGTGGACAAACCTTTATTCCCTCCTTAGCTTGTTCTGCATCAAAAAATGATTTTGTTCATCCAAGAAAGACTATTCTGAAGCTAGCTGGATCATCAGATTGAATCTCATGCCTGTTCTTGACATTCTGTGGTTACTGGAATAAATGAATTCTTCTTCTACCTGGTGTACAGTGAGTAATCATTTTCCACAAACACTACTGTCTCTCACTTTTAGTACTTTGTCTTCCTGACAGTTTTCAGAATCAACTCCTTCTGCTGGTAAGATTGCATCTTTACTATTAAAAGTCTAGGTTGCTTTCTTATGGTCAGATTTGGAGCATACACACAATGTGACCTTTCAATTAACAACTACTGCTGTGGAATACCAGTCCAATTGCTTATTTGTGCTTTCATAAAATTAATACAGTCTGTTCCTTCCAGTTTCTCTGGTATAGCAAAAAATGTCCTATGTGCTCTGTCCTGTAATTCTATTATTTTTGAAACATCACTTCTTGAGCAGTCTCATATTCAGTCAGCCTTTTCTTCATTTTGGCTTCTGATCTTTGCAGTTTTATCACCTAATTTGAATATCTTTTTAAAGTATCTTCCATTTTTCCAACCTTTTGCTATTTTGAGTTGATGTACTCAATCAGTGTTTTGTTTATTTTAATCAGCTCTGAGTACATTTGACTTATTTTTTTCCTGTAGGTTACAAGAAGTCATGTTTCTCACCAAAGCTGGAGCTTGTCCTGCTTTTTGCTGAACAGCTGCAGAATTCTTCCCAGTTAGTATTTTTTCCTGACCTTTTGTGATTGATTTTCTTCCAGGTTCTCTAAAATTCTTTTTTGCTGGTGTCCAGGCAGTGCACTTACCAGCCACCTACTGAAATTTACCCAGAATTGTCAGTTTACTGACTCTCTCTTCTGAGTTTTTGTTTTCACACTGGGAGAGATTAAATTAAGTTCTTACTCAATGTACAGCCATATTGGAAGGCTTAAGAACATCTAATGTTGTTCTCAGTATCCCAAATTCAAGTCAGACCTTTTTGCGTCTATCCTGCTGCTATCAGTAGTTTGTCATCCTTTTTCTGATACTTAGGCTGTCCTAAAGACATGTCTATTGTCCAGATGGATATATTGGGTGAGGGTGTGGTGGTAGTGCTATTATAAATGGTTGTGGATGAAGAACACCCTATGTTGCATCTCAGCAGGAAATTGTCTGATGTAGAGAAGCATTATTCCATTATGTGCCATCATACAGTCCTTGGAAACCCTGTTACTTCCTCATTCCTTTGACTTTACAACTCATCTCTGAATAGCACAGGGATAAAGAATACATGGATCATGTAGTGATTTTTTTAGCCTGAGTCATTTTCATGCAGTGTTACCCATCAAGCTAAATTTGCCTATGGCAGTGTCAATATTCCTTCTTGGCTGCTTATTCTGGCATCTGCTATACTAACACTGAGTTCCCAGGTTCTGAGTTGGGGAGGCAGGTATGTAGTGTGCTGGGTCTGAGACACTGAAAACTCTGCTCTCAGAAAAGCTAATTATTCAAGGTGACTTGAAAATAAAATGTTGAGCACGTGAGCTACTGTGTCTTGCAAGGCACAGAAAAAGTAAAACATTTTTTGTGTGAGATGATTCATCAGAAAAGATAAAAAGGAAGAGCCTAGAGTGGTCTAAAGAAATAGTGTCACAGCTTGTTGAAACCAGATGTGATAACATAGGAATGCTTCAAGAGAAAGGGATTATGCCTTTGTTATTCAAAAAACGCACAGAGTAAAAGGCTATAGGTTCAAAAGTTCATAGGTGTTTACTAGGCTAATGGCCAAAAGGGTCTTTTTAAGCCTAGACATGCATACCAAATCTCTGACAAGTTCTGGTACCTTTGATAAGTGTAAGCAGGGGCTTGAGAAATTAAACATTTACAAGCAGGGGCCTGGAAGATGAAACATTTACAGGTTGCCTGTGTCCATTAGAGACATAGCTACCACGCCACGGATGAATTTCCTGTTCCCTATCCAATTGTCCAAGCTGAACTTAAATTGGGTCAGGGAGGAACTCTGCTTCATCTGGATGGGGAGCCTGTTCCAGACATGGGGTAGTCTGTGAGATACATACTTGTCTCTCCAGTAGGTCCTATTTATTTTACAAACAAGGTTTAAGTCTTTAGAACAGGTAATTCTGATACCACTTGTTTTGTGAATATGCAGGAGGTCCATTGGGTGGGGGGCGTCTGACAATGCCCTGTATGCCAGGCATAGATCTCCCCTCAACAGCCTGTAGGAGACAGAATACAGGTATAAGGCTATGAGGCAGTCATGAATAGGATATTTTACTTATGCTATGTATTCATTAAGTAAGGAACCTCTGTGGACATTCCAGTTCTTGGACATACCCGGTTAGGTACATACTAAAAGGGGCATTGTGCTCGATGGCAGGTCTGATGAATGCTGAATAGAGTGGAACAATGACTTCCTTGGACCTAAATGCCATACGTTTGTTTATAAGTTGCCCAACATAGAATGATTTCCTTACTACTATAGACATGTGATGGTCAAAGGCCAGATTGCTGTCTGAGTGTACCTAAGTCCCTGACTACTGGGTCATCCCTAAGGGGTGTGTTGCCAATGCGATAGTTACCAGGTATGGATGACTTCCCGATGGATACTATTATGCATTTACTGGCATTTAGTTTTAGTCCATGGCTCTGAAACCAGCTGTTTGTTTGTGCCAGCCCTTCTTGGAGGACATTTGTGTCAGTGTGTGATTCAATGGCAGCCCCTAATTTGCAATCATCTGCAAATTTAAACAGCCAGTGGCCATTGACATTAGCCTTGACTTCAGAGAAGTACATGCCAAAAAAAAGCAGTCCAAAGACCAGTCCTTGAGGATCTCTACTTGTGACTGATATCTTTGTAGAGGTGGAATCCCCAGTTCTAATTTCCTGGGTCCTGTCTGTTAACCAGTTAGATATCCACCAGGTGACATTCAGGTTTGTACCTAACCTCTTGAGTTTGTCAACAATGCTTGAGATGGGTACTGTGTCAAATGCCTTGGCCAGATCAAGGTGGGCAGTGTGAACCATTTTGTCCTCAGCCATTGCTTTGGTCACCTTCTCAAAGATGTCCATCAGGCTGAGTAGGCATGATCTACCCTTGATTAAATCAAACTGGGTTGGATCCAGTATATGGAGGTTTACTATATCATTGTTTATCATTTCCATGATAATTCTTTCCATTGCTTTGCATATAAGACTAGTGAGACTTGTGGGTATCTAGTTTCCAGGGTCTGTAGATGGCCCACCTTTCTGCAAAGGGATGACTGTTGCTGTTCTCCATTCATGAGGCATGAAGCCTGTTTGGAGGCTACAACTTTATAGCAATTCCAGAAGCCATGATATGTCATGTTTCATGCTATTTGGAAGGCATCCTGGGATATTGTCTGGGCCCAATGATAAAGTGTTTTTGAATTTAGACAGAGCATTAAGGGCCTGTTCCCTAGTGATAGCAGGGGGAGTTATATTTGATGGGATTTCCTAAGGGAAGGTTGAGGGGGCGGAGAGAGAGGGGTGTAAAGTTGGAGCTAAATTTGTCAGCCAGTGGCTTTGCTATTTCTTCTGGCTCTGTATAGATGGTTCCATTCACAATCAGCTCTGCACACAATTGAGTACTGCCTTTGAGGTTGTGGATATAGCTAAAGAATGCCTTGTTGTTGTCCTTGGCCTAAGAGGCCAAATTTGCCTCAAATTTGGCTTTGATAGACTTTATTTCTACTCTGAGTTGTTTGTTTAGTTTGATGAGAGTACCTTTACCTTGCTGGGTGCTGCACCTCCTTATTTTTGCATAATTTTCTTCCTTCTGTTATTTGTGATTCCACCAGACTGGCTTGTTTTTTTAAGTTAGTTCTGTACTTTTTCCTTGAGGGTACTACTGCCTCTATGCAGCTATTAACATGCTTGTATAGGTTCATAGGTAGGTACTAGGCTATCTGCCGAAGGCATTTATAAGCCTGGCCAGAATGTGTTGGCTTTTGCTGCCCCCTTAGATTAGTTCCCTGTGCCTCTGTCCATCAGAGCCAGTGAAGTGATCCCTGGGTAAACTTTCTGTTTCCCATCCACTTGTCAAGGTTTCTCTTGAACAATGTTAGCGAGGAGCTCTGCCTAGTGTAGATTGGAATCTTGTTCCAAAGCATGGGAAGTCTGTGGGACAGGAATCTATCCCTCCAGCATGTTCTATTTATTGGTGTGGTGAGGTTAAGAACCTTAGAGCATGTGGCTCGAGGGGATAATGTTTTCTTTAGGTGGAACATGTCCATCAATTCTGGGTTGGACATGGCCTTGTATGTCAGGCAGAGATCACCATTGAGTAGGCGGTATGCAACCGAGTACAGCTCGGGTTTCTTCAGTCAAGCTGCATAGGGCATCTGTTTGAGGCCAGTGATCCTCTTGGTGAGGTACTTCTGTGGTCTTTCCAGTTGTTGCAGGTGTCTTGTAAGGTACATCCCAAATGGGGCGTTGTACTCTATGATGGGTCTGATGAGTGATGAGTAGAGGGGCACAATGACCTCTTTTGATCTGGATGCAAACCCTTTTGTGATTAGGTGGGCAACATAGAAGGATTTTCTAACCACTTTGGCAATGTGATTATCAAAGGAGAGATTACTATCTACTTGGGTCCCCAGATCCCTTATTACCTTTTCCGTATTTAGGGGACTACCACATATGTGGCAGCTTGTGGGCACTTTGTTTTTTCCAAAGGGGATGACTATGCACTTTTTGGCATTTAGCTTGATGCCATGATTTTGACACCAGGTATCCATCTCAGTGAGACCCATTTGGAGGATGTCTGTGTCAGCCAGAGATTCAATTATAGCCCCTAGTTTGCAGTCGTCTGTGAGCATGGTCAGCCATAGTCCTCCTGTGCTTGCCTGTACCTCTGAGAAGTATATGCCAAACAGGAGGGGTCCTAGGACTGAGCCCGGGGGAATGCCACTTGTAACCGGTTTAGAGTCTGACCTAGCTCCCACAACTCTCACCATGTGGGTTCTGTCCATGAGCCAGTTGGCACCCCATCTTGTGACATAGGGGTTTACGTTCAGGCTGGTGAGCTTGTCTATAATACCAGAATGAGGAATGGTGTTGAAGGCCTTTGCGAGGTCTAGGTAGGCTGTGTGTATCACCTTTCCCTCGTCTATAGCCTTGGTAACTGTCTCAAAGAAGTCCACCAGGTTTAGGAGGCATAATCTGCCTTTAACAAAGCCAAACTGGGTAGGGTCTAGTGTTTGGAGGTTCCCAATGTGTCTGTTAATGAGTTCCATGATGATGCGATCCATAGCCTTGCAGACCAAGCTAGTCAGGCTTATAGGGTGATAGTTCCCGGGGTCTGTTGTGGCTCCACCTTTGTGGAGTGGAATAACCGTTGCTGTGTGCCACTCTATGGGTATGTAGCCTGTGGAGAGGCTGAGTCTGAACAATGTGTTTAGGTGAGGGGTTAGTTTGTCTTTGAGCTCATGTAGGATGCAGCCTGGGGCACCGTCTGGTCCCATTGATGCTGTGTTTTTGGCTTTGGAGAGGGTTGTTTTAAGCTGAATGTCTGTGATTTCAGGGGCTCTACATTCTTCAGGTATGGTTATGGACCCTTTTGGGGGTGAGAGGGAGGTGAAGTTTGCACTGAACCTGTCTGCCAGGATGTTGGCAATATTAGTCGATTCAGTGCATTTTGTGCCATTCTGCACTAACTCTGAGCAGATCTGAGCATTGCCACTTAGATTTTTGACATAGCTAAAGAATGTCTTGTGGTAATTTTTGTAGTCCATGGCAATTTTTCTTTCGAAGCTCACCTTGGGTGATTTTATGAGGGATCGTAGTTTCTTGCTGATACTGATCAGGGATGTCTTCCCTTCTTGGGATTTTACTCTTTTGTGTGCTAGTTTCTTCCTTCTGTTGTATAGTTTGTTTATGGCAGGGGTCCACCAGACTGCTTTCCTTTTCTTGGAGGAGTGAGTCTTGGTTTTGCTTGGGATAGCACAATCCATGCATTCTTGTAGGTGCCTGTAAAATGCATTAATAAAGTATTTTGCAGCTTGGACAGCATTATCCTTTATCATGAAGGCTTTGAAACTTTCCATCTCAATCTTAAGTAACATGAAGTTTGCTTTTGAAAAGTTTTTCACGGTGGTTTCCTTGTCTGGGGGTGGAGGCGGAATGTGGATAATCAAAGCAGACCATCCAAAGTATAGGGTTTCTGTGAACAGTTCTGCATAGGCAGCAGTGTTCTCAGGGTTTACGGGGGCTTGAAAGTTTGCCAGGTTATCACTTAATAGCAGGAAGTTAGACTTAGAGTAGTTCCTGAATATTCCATGGGTTAGCTGGGGGTCCAGTTTTATTTTTACTTCAATGGCTACCATTTTGTTGTCTGACCTTACCAGGGAAGATATTACACTTGGGATGTGCAGCACTCTCCCATATTAGGGAGGACCAGATCCAGTATGGTTGCACCCAATCTGGTCTAGGGAGTTTCTGTTTACAAAATCCAGGAATCTCTGTGCCTGTTCTTTTGGTGTCATATATAATTACCAGTTAATAGTAGGGTAATTAAAGACACCTATGAATACGGTATTGGGTTGCATGATGAGTGTTTCCAGTAAGTTTAAATACATGGTATGGGTTTCCTTGGTCATAGAGGGGGACCTATAGCTTGCAAGGAAGTGGTATTGTACTTTCTGTTTGCCATTGCCTAAAAAAGGCACTATGGGGAAAGATAATGTTTTAGCTAATATTCAAAAGCCTAGAGGGGAGAGGTGCAGACCATCCCTGGCAAAGCAGCATGGTCTGTTGACCCTCTTTTTCCATGCTGACAAATACTGACCCCCTTAAAATGACAAAAGAAACTAAGCCAATTATTAAAGTCATTCATCTTTTGTGCATATTGTGGTATCACCCTTGGAGAAGGTAAAAGCTGCTCAGTGCTAGGGTCATACCATCCTGGAAAACATATTCTGAGAGCTCCATGATGTCTCTCTTCATATGGTCTAGGGAGGTATGTCTCAGGTCATTTACACCCACATGGACTATGACTTAGTCATACTGGTACTTGTGGTCCAGTGACCTGAGTGCATGTGTAATGTGGTGGATCCTAGCCCCTGATAAGCAACAGACTGTGACTTTCTCCTTAATCAGCCCGGTGAGAGGGACATCAGTGTGTCTCATGATGGAGTCTCCAAAGACCAGAATCTTGGACTGGGTGGTGGCTTACCTTATGGGCTTAGAAGTAGAGGCTCCATGAGATGTGGCTGTATGTGTTGATATGGGTGTTGTTTTGAAAAAGTACATTCCTGGTTGCAGAGAGTATTTGTTATGTGTACTTCATCAAGGAGGTCTTTGTGGTTTAGGAAGGTTACATTTAAAGCCAAAGTGTTACAGATTTTCAACTGTTTAATTGTTTTTGTAAATACTTAAGTCCCGTGATCTTATTGTTTACATTCAGTTAGTTATTCAACTATGAGCTCACATGTCACTACCTTTGGGAGAGGGTTAGTTGCACAGAATGAATGCGAACAGCTTCCTCTGTGTGCTCCCTTTATTTACAGTCCTTTTCTGACAGTGAGGTTTCATTACTTATGGGCTTAGAAGTAGAGGCTCCATGAGATGTGGCTGTATGTGTTGATATGGGTGTTGTTTTGAAAAAGTACATTCCTGGTTGCAGAGAGTATTTGTTATGTGTACTTCATCAAGGAGGTCTTTGGGGTTTAGGAAGGTTACATTTAAAGCCAAAGTGTTACAGATTTTCAACTGTTTAATTGTTTTTGTAAATACTTAAGTCACGTGATGTTATTGTTTACATTCAGTTAGTTATTCAGCTATGAGCTCACATGTCACTACCTTTGGGAGAGGGTTAGTTGCACAGAATGAATGCGAACACCTTCCTCTGTGTGCTCTCTTTATTTGCAGTCCTTTTCTGACAGTGAGGTTTCATTACTCTACTGTAAAGTTTACTGAACCAGTGTTAAGTCTACTATACGTTTTTCTTTGTACCCAGGTAGTTCATTCTTTCATATTCAGACACACACACACACACATACACACACACACACACACACACACACACACACACACACACACACACACACACACACACACACACACACACACACACACACACATACAGTGTGTACACTTTTTTTCTGGTAAAACGTGTTTGGTTTACTGCTAATGGAAACAAATGTACTGTATTCATTATACGATTATGAAATAAGGCTTCTTTCAATTGCCATCTGTTCTTTATATCATTGATAGGTATTTCGCCAGGCTGAGCCCTAAGAAAGCAGCAAAATCTTTGAATTGGTAATACCTCTGTTAGGTATTTAGACAACATATGAATTCTTCCACACTAACTAGTCTATTATAATTCAACTTTATATCTATTTCTAGGGTAGCACAGTAGTGCAGAGGTTATCATTCTTGCCTGACAGCAATTAATGTGGTTTAAGTCTCAGCTGAAGTGCCTTTGGTGCAGAGTCTGCATGCCCTTCCTGCATTTGCGTGGGTTTTCTCATGACCAAACCACACCAACCATGGGTAAATCCAGCATTACCCACATCCAGCCATGGGTTATTGCTATATTCTAAGTCAGAAGGGAGCAGGAATCAGGAAAGGAAGGATGATTTCAGCTTGTGGAGGTACTGTTTGAGCAAAGGGAGAGTGGGACTTCCTACAGAACTGAAATACTAAATTGCAAAGAAAATAGATTAGAACATGAGGAAAGTAAGACATATGTGCAATTTTCAAAACATTAACTATCTAATACTGGTATAAAAACAAAATGTTGTCAGAGCATTGTATCTTTGACACTCTCCCTTTAAGTGCCTCAGCATATGGGTCTGTATGTCTGCCTTGAATTTTGTGTGACTGGTGCAGCCTGTGTACTACTGACAATCTTATTGACATTAAGAATACTTTTATGTGAGAGCTTTGCCTCTAGTGACATTGTGTAACTACATCACTCACATACCATATCAGTTTATTTGAGAATTAACTGTCTTTCAGTAAACATGAGGCAATTTCTATATTGACTCAGGATACCCATATCCACCAAGCTGGTAACAGAGATAGCGGGAAAGTTCGTATCTGTGGCAACAGACCCTTTTCTAATGATTAAGCAGTTGGAATGAGAATATAAAGCAGTGTCAGGAGTATCTGGTTTGCAGCTCTGGGATCAGTGCTTGTCACTGCAAATTATGTTTTCTGTGTGCAACTAGGAATTGGTGAAACATCAATTGTGCTTTTACAGGAAAAATGGCACTTAAGATGTCTCTGTCTATACACAGCATTGCCAAACACTTGAGGAGAAACTAACAAGTAGACTTTAATAATTTATGGATGAAGTATTTAGGCAAATATGAAGTTAGAAACAAATCAAGCAGTACTTACTATAAAAAAAGAATTAGCTTGTCAAGAATGATGAAAAGAGGGGGTCGCGTGAATGGCTACTGTCTGGCCACTACTAGTGTTGGTCTCACCACAGCTTCACTCTGCTGGGATACGATGCTCCTTTACTTCTCTCAGCAGAAGCAAAGCATTAGCACCAGTCCAAACCTTTTCCTGGTAGATGCCTTGAATTGCAACCAGACCAATCAGGAAGTTTTTCTGTCTTTAACAACACAAAAAGTAAGGAAGGAGCTCAAAAAAAGGACAGGACCTGTATTTTGTGTAAATTCTGAAAGTCAGCAATATCATGAGAAAGGGACATTTCGGTTCTGAAATACTTCATGATTATGTTGCTATACCTCAGAAAAAGTAACTCCTACATGTAATTTGTAAACACAGTATAAATAATAACATCAGTATGATTTAAAAAGTGTCATTGATGTACAGTATGTGTTCTTCCCATGGAGACCAAAAAGAATCCATGTGCTTGTGTGTCTATAGGTATGATTTTTTTTTAATTTTATTTTATTTTATTTATTTAACGTTTGTTTACTGGCCCTCCGACTTGGAACAAAGCCAATTTTCTGTGGAGGCCCGGGTAGAAATGTTCCAGATACATGTCTTTGAAATTAAGGATAACATCTCAAGACAAGGTGATGGCCTTGTCATACTATCTGTATTTGTGTGTTTTTGTGTGTGTGTGTGTGTGTGTGTGTGTGTGTGTGTGTGTGTGTGTGTGTGTGTGTGTGTGTGTGTGTGTGTGAGTTTGTTAACTGTTATCTCATATATCAGAGCAGGGTTGCTGTTTGCTCATATCTGTCACACAATGCCCTGTCAATATGCATGCCATACATTCCTTTTCTGTGTGCAGCATAGTCCATTTGCAGTCCATTTTTACAAATTTGCTCTGCAATGTTCGTTATGGCCTTTTGCTGTTTTCTGCTTCACTAGTTCCTTTGATGACTTGCATGCATGCTGCTTATATATTTATGTATTCTTTGGTCATTTGTAGCATTGCAGTAATGATACTATGATGCTAACTGCTCCCCTCTTTCCTCCTCCTCCTTCTCCTCTCTCCACTGTTTTATTTATTACTTACCATTTTATCTAAGGTCACACTATACCATGCAACAGTCCCTAGCTAAAACACGGCAGTATATTATACATCTTTACTCTGATCTCTATGTATTCCCTCGCCATGTAGTAGTTTGTGCTTTGCAATTTTTTTCTGCTGGCTTCTTGTCATTTTGCAGAATGATAAATTCATGTATTTGGATGTTTAGCTCAGCGTTTATCTTGCCATATTTTTGAGTGCACCCTACAGCAATTGCAAGACCCACAATACTAGTCCTAAAATTACAAAAATATGGTGTTATTCAGAAACAGTAAATCTAAAAAGCCATTATATTGTCAATAAAACATTTCTGCAGGGTGAATTCTGCTCCTCCAAAACTTTTGACTTTGGAGAGTGCACACCCACATTCCTTCTCCTTAAACATACAAAATCTGCTATCACCGCATCTTGGAGTAATGTGAATACTCCAAGGTATAACAATATCTAATTTATTATATATTCCCATTTTCACAGAAATATTTTCACTGTTCCAAAGATTATAACCGTGGTCCTCTCACTTTCAAAAGGAGCCCACCATTTCAGAGCTTCACGAATCTCTGCCCACGTCTATATGCTGCAGTTCATCTTTCCTCATTTGTTCTGCAGTAATACTAATAATCCAAAGTGGATAGATGTTTGCAGCCTGAGACAAATTAAGCAACTATTTCTCAATATTAAACATTGACTTATATGGCACTGATAATTTAGTATTAAGATGTAATGGTGGAGGATGTTTTGAAGAGTATACTGAGTGCCTTTTTCATTGGCAAGTTTATTCTGGTAGAATCAGGAACAGTATAAGGGACAAAGTAAATAGCTATGTAATTTGTCATGCATGCATGTATACTTCCTTTGTGTATGGATGACATCTTGTCATTTCAGTTTATAGTTAGCAACACAATACTATATTGAGGTAACAAATGCTACAATGATTTTAAGCAATATAGAAATGCTGGGTTATACTTTTTTGAATAAAAGGCAGTGAAAGTAGGATTGCTTTGTTCAGTGGGAAAACAATTTTCCATCTTGAACTGTGGCATTCTGTTATGTATTTTCCTTGATATGAAAGCAGTGCACAACATTTTAAAACGTCTGTGGAAAGTAGTATTTGACAGTGTATTATAGAAAAAAGATAAAGATTCCAAAGCCATGCATTTGGAGCATTTCTCCCCGGGCCTCCGCTGAAAACAGGATCTGTGGAACCTAGTCGGACATTCCCGGTCAACAAATGTTAAATAAAAAAATAAAATAAATAAAACAAAAAGATGGGACACACATTATCAGCAGCATAGCTTTGTTGCAAGTAATATGGAGACTGTGAACAATAAAGTGCCTTTGTGTGATACTCTTTCTAATGTCCTTACAAGTCCAGTATCCAAGGGTAAACATTTTAGCCCCATGGTGTAAAAGTTTATGTAACCTCAGCTAAAAAAGTGACATTGTTCTTAAGAGATAACTGGCAGGAGAATGTCGAAAACAGACGGATTCCTTTTAAAATGAGGTGTTGCCAGAATGGAGTCAGAGGGAGAGGGACAGAGAGAGAGAGAGAGAAACAGAGAGCAGAAAGTATGTTTTGAGCAGAAATAAAAGGCTCTGATGGATAGTTTTATCCACCCATCCATCCATTCACAGCTCTCTTTTTTACATTTTTCACATGGATTGAAGTGTCACATTAACAGTGACCATCATCTAGAGCCAGTAGTCATACTGCCTGGTGACTAGCCTTTCCACAGTTGTTTTGTACCACACACACACACACACACACACACACACACACACACACACACACACACACACACAGTCTCATGCATTGGGGTCCTATTAAATCAGCAAACACTTAGGGCCGGATTCACGATGGCTTGCACGGAGTCTAAGAGTAGAGTAAGACTCCATGCAGCCATCATGTCCGACGAGCGATCCAGGAACAGTCTGCAGGGGTGTGCAAGAGAGCTCCTAAAATGGCTCTTACACGGACAGGGCTGGGATATGCAAATGACCTCAATTGCAAGCGAAAGGCATGCAATGAGGTAGATTTGCGATTCAGGAAACCCGAACCTTTCTGAGTAAGAGCAGTGTTATTTGCAGAAATGTACTCAGTTGACAACTGAGTACCATTCTGCAAATAGCAAAACGGGGCCGTGACAGCTACAAATAAAGGTTGCATCCAGTGCAGGAAGCATGCCAATGGCCAAATATATGGCCATTGGCAATGTTTCCCGATGCAATATGAAAAAAAAATATTTTTTTTTCTCCGATTTCCGATGGTTAAGCATAGCGCAGTGCCGCGCAAACGGGCTGCACTCTAAATAAAACAGAAGACTAAAAATTTAAACCCACAAATGTGGATCTTATTTAAATTGTTAATGTACAATGCAAGGGAATGGCAGGCTGAAGACAGCATGGCCACCAAGTAGAGGTTGCTAAGGGGGGAAGCTCAGTCTAAGAGATGTAACCAAGCATTAGTAGGCAATCCTATGCAAAGGAGGGTTAGGATAGTGAATCGCAAGTTTACATAGCAAATGAGCACAGGCAGTGGAGTGTAGGAGTAGGATAAGGGGAGTAACAGAGTAGAAGACAAGTGACATCACGAGTGGGGTATGTATGAAAGAAATGAAGCTCATTGGAGCAGAGTGGCATGTGTCAGCTGTCATTTACACATCATGGAAAGAGGTGTGTCAACAGGTAGGCTAAGTAAAGGCAAGAAATGGAAGGTGTATGCCGTGGATAACACCAAAGTTTCTTGCTGAGCAGGTATCCATGCATGTGCACGCCTGTAAACCCGAGTAAGACAGAGTCCGCGTGTGTAAGCTTGAGTGCACGCGTTTAAGCCAGAGTAAGCATGTATAAGGCTGTTTAAGGAGTTGTAAGCGCCTTTGCACTGGTGTGCGCGTGTTTTAACCCGAATAAGCAAGTTTTAGTCCATGTAAGCATGTGTGCGTGCGTGTGAGCTGCTGTGAGTGTGTTTGCGCTTGTGTGCGTGGCCCTGCCCCCCCCCCCGAGGAAACAGAAAGGAAAAAGGAAGCACAACAAATAGTAGGACGCTACCAGGGAGTACTAGCAGAGCTAGCAGGTGAAAACAATCAGAATCAGGCAATTACACAGGCAGTACACTAGCCCAGCCCAGCCTAGCACTTAAAACTCTGCAAACAACAGTCCATTATGTTTCTCACAACAGACACTACAGTAAGCTAATAGAAGTGAAAACTGAAAAAGCTTTATTGAGACAAAGAAATCTTAGGGGCTGCCATTGCTGTTATAAGGCGACATATGCAACATGCTGAGGGTGGTGACAATGAAAATGCTGCTGGACAACCCACAGTGAGGAGACGGAGAAGAGTGTACAGGCCCAGGGTAACCTACCAAGGGCTACATGAGCTGGAGATAGTGGAGCACTATAGAGTGGACAGAGACCTCCTGCAGCAAATTGTTGAGCTGTGCAGGCCACTCCTCACACACAGAATCAACAGAGGGGACCCCATCCCAGTGGAAACCAAGGTATGTGTTGGCCTAAGAATATTAGCAACAGGTACCTTCCAGAGACCAACTGGTGATATGATGGAGATATCACAGGCATCAGCATCCAGGGTACTGCACCAGTTCCTGGATGCCATATCAGCACATGTCGGTGATCATGTATATTTCCCCAATTCCCGTGAGGTATTGGCCAGCAATATGTGTCTCTTCCAGCAAATAGCGGAATACCCTGAGGTAGTGGGTACAATAGACTGCACGCATATATGCATCAAAGCACCAGCCGGCGAGCGGGGTAGGGTCTACTTCAACTGCAAGGGCTTTCCCTCCATCAACTGCCAGGTCATGTGTGATGCCCAGAGCATAATACTGAATGTGTGTGCTGGCTGCCCTGGAAGCTACCATGATTCCCATATCTGGCATCTGACGCAGCTGTACCAGACATTTGCCAATGGGGACATCCCACATTGTCACCTAGTGGGGGATGCTGGCTATGCACTGGAGCTGTGGCTGATGACACCCATCAGAAACGCACACACACCTGAACAGGAACGCCATAATGAGGCACACGCACAAACACGTAATGTAATCGAGCGGGTGTTTGGGCTGCTCAAGTCAGGGTTCCAGTGCCTGGACACATCTGGTGGAGCCTTGCAGTACTCACCAACTACATGTACCCAAATTCTCATGGTATGTGCTATGCTACATAATATGATCCTGCAAAAACAGCTGCAGCAGGTCCAGCATAGGCCTGGGCCAAACAAGCCCCCCACCATTGCCAAAGCCATCACAGGCAGAGCCTGACTCAGAGGAGGAACAACCTGAGCCTGCCCCAGTAGGCAGAAGGAGGTGTGCCCAGTATGCTTTGGCCTTGGCAAAGAGGCAACGCATAGCACATACACTGGCTCAGTAGGAACTCTGGAAATTATAACTCTCTCTGACTTGCACATATAGTAAAAGGGATGCCTAAGTTGACACTACCTGCTACAGTATGTGCATCCAACATAGGCAGCCCTGCAGCACCACCTGAGGCATGATTGCCATGTGTTAAGCAATATAAAACAGTGCTAAACAGCATTTACTACCATGTAGTATATGCAGACAAAATCGCACACACCAACTAGCACAACTGTGGTCAATGTTGAGTAATATTGGGCAACGTCCAGCAATGTTGGTGAATATTGAGCAATGTCGGACAAGCCTGGTCTAAGTAGGGCATAGCTGAACAAAAGCCAACATGCTCATATTTGCTTAACTGGCCCTTAAGCAGTCTGGTCTGCTCAGTATGAAAATATAAATCAGTGATGGGCCTCGAACCCAGGATACTGTGCACTATAGTTAAAGTACTGAACCACTAAACCATGACAGCATTGCAGTGGTCAGCCTGTATGAAGGAATGTTGATAAGTCTATGCAAAGTATCTCATGGAAACCCTGCAGGTGCAGCATAATCCCTGTCGAGTTATGACACAAAGGTGAGTCCTGCAGTAAGAACAGAACGCGACTTCCAACACACACAGTATAAATGTTAATATTGGTCATGTTCACACACATCAACAAATGTAGTGGACCTCAGATAGCAACATACTGAAAGGTCACAATGGGCATGCTCACACACTTGAATAAATGAGACAAATGTCAGGCAACAAAACATGGAAAGCCTGAACTGGGCATGCTCACACACTTAGGCCATGTCTGAGTACAGCAGTGGGCCACACATATCTGGCAGTTGCATGTGTTAACCCAGGAACCTCTCACTATCCAGCAATCTGCCCTGTGTACATAGTTATATGACAACAGACACATATATAATATAGTGGAACCCTGTCATAATCAAATATGTTCTGCAGATACCTAAGTTGTTCATAGAAACTGGTAAAGCAAAGACGATAAAGACCTACAAACAGTATCAGCAATAAACATTGTGCATCCTGAACATTTGCATAGGTTCAGAGGTCGATACTAGGCTATCTGCTGTAGGGCATGTACAAGCCTAGCCAGAGTGTGTTTGGCATTCGCAACCCTGTCAGATTACTACACTGTGTGTGTGTGAATAGTAGGTCACACAAGATAGCCCATGTACGTTTAGGCTAGTGTGCCACTGTCTAGCAGGGACACAGAAGATATCCCAGGAGTAAACATACGATCACCCATACAGTCGTCAAGATGTCTCCTGTAGGTGGTCAGTGGGTGGCTCTGCCTATGTGAAACTGGGATTACAATCCGGAGTGAGTGGAGCCTCTGGGATAAGAATCTGTCCTTCCAGCATGTCCTATTAACATCTGTGCTGAGGTATATGTCCCTGGAGTGTGTAGCTCCAAGGGAGTCAGATATCCTGAGGTGGATCATGTCCAGTAATTCTGGGTTGGGTATATCTGTAAACAACAAGCACACATCATATCCAAGTAGGTGGTAAGCGACTGAATAGAGTTGGAGTTACTGCATCCGAACTGTGCATGGCATCCGTGTGAGTCCCTAGATCTGCTTGTGAGGAACTTCTGTGGCCAGTACAGTTGCTGCAGGTGTTGGGTAAGGTACACCCCAAATGTGGCATTTGTAATCAAGCATGGTTGTGATGAGTATAGGGGCACAATGACCTCACTCGATCTAGATGTGAAACCATATGGGATAAGGTGGCCTATATAGAAGGTCTGTCCAACCACTTTGGCAACGTGATTGTCAAAGGCAACAGTACGAACAACTCATGTCCCCAAACCCCTAACAACTCCTACCGTATGTAATGGAGTACTACCTATGTGGTAATGTGTGGGCATGTTGTTATTCCCAAAGGGGATGACTATGCAACTAATGGCATTTATCTGTAGGCCATGGCTCAGGCACCAGTCATCCATCTCTGTCAGACCCTGTTTGAGTATGCATGTGGCAGCTGGAGAGTTGATTATGGCACCCAGTTTGCAGTCAAGTGCGAACATGGTCAGCCATATTCCCCCTGTGGTTGCCTGTACGTCAAACAAATATATACTGAACAAGAGAGGTCCCAGGACCGAGCCGTGTGGGATGCCACGTGTAACTGGTGTATAGTCAGACATGGCACCTGCAATTCTGACCATGTGGGTGCTATCCCTGATCCAGGTAGCAATCCATTGTGTGAGATATGTGTCCATATCGACGCTGATGCGCCTATGCATAATGGCCCAGTGGGTTATTGTGTTGAAGGGTTTTGCAAGGTTCATAGGTTCATAGGTTCATAGGTTCATACTAGGCTATCTGCCCGAGGGCATTTACAAGCCTAGCCCATCGTTTTGTGGCTTACGCCACCCCTTAAGTATGGGGAACTATACCCATTATTTTGCTGTGCCTCTGTCGAGCAGTGACACTGAGGTAATCCCTGGGGTATATTTGCGATCTCCCATCCATTGGTCAAGATTTCTCTTGAACAAGGCCAGCGAGGTGCTCTGCCTCACATATAACGGGATTTTGTTCCACAGCATAGGGAGTCTTTGGGTGATGAATCTATCCCTCCAGCACGTCCTATTAATAGCCGTGTCGAGGTTTAAGTCTCCCGCCCTTGTGGCTCTGGTGGATCTAGATTTTTTGAGGTGAAGCATATTCATCAAATCTGGGTTTGACATGGCCTTGTATGTTAGGCAAAGGTCACCTCTGAGCAAGCGGTAAGCGACTGAATAGAGCTGGAGTTCTTTCAGTTCGGCAGCACAGGACAGATTTTGAGACCCTTTATCCTTTTGGTGAGGAACTTTTGTGGTCTCTCCAGCTGCTGCAAGTGTCGGGTCAGATACATTTCGAATTGGGCATTGTACTCAATCATTGGTCTGATGAGTGATGAGTAAAGGGAGACCATGACCTCCCTTGATCTAGATGAGAATCCCTTCATGATAAGGTGGGCAATGTAGAAGGTCTTCCTAACTACTTTAGCTACATGGGTGTCGAATGACAGACTACAATCAACCTGGGTCCCCAAGTCCCTGATAACTTCTTCTGTGCTCAGTGGATTGCCACCTATTTGGTAGCTAGGGTAACCTTGTTTTTCCCAAGGGTATGACTATGCATTTTTGGCATTTAACTTTAGGCCATGGCTCTGGCACCAGTTATCCGCTTCTGTGAGACCCTTCTGAAGGATATCTGTGTCAGATGTGTTTTCTACTATGGCTCCCAGTTTGCAGTCATCTGCAAACTTTGTCAGCCATAACCCTCCTGTGTTTGCTTGTACTTGGAAAAGTAGATGCCAAACAAGAGTGGGCCCAGGACTGAGCCCTGTGGGACCCCACTTGTGACAGGCTTTGAGTCTGACAT
Source organism: Protopterus annectens (assembly GCF_019279795.1). Classification (NCBI taxonomy): domain Eukaryota; kingdom Metazoa; phylum Chordata; order Ceratodontiformes; family Protopteridae; genus Protopterus; species Protopterus annectens. The sequence continues at coordinate 1,552,426,533 of NC_056731.1, read as the reverse complement.
GGCGCCAGCAACTCTGACCCTGTGGGTTCTGTCACTCAGCCAGTTTGCAACCCATCTTGTGATGTATGGGTTAACATTTAAGCTGCTGAGTTTTTCAATGATACCCAGTGAGGTATTGTATCGAAGGCCTTCGCCAGATCCAGGTAGGCTGTATGGACTGCCTTTCCCTCATCAATGGCTTTGGTGACTGTTTCAAAAAGTCAACCAAGTTTAAAAGGCATGATCTGCCTTTGACAAAGCCAAACTGGGTTGGATCCAAGGTCTGCAAATTCCTATGTCTTTATTTATGAGGTCCATTATGATCCTCTCCATGGCTTTGCAGATAAGGCTTGTCAAGCTAATAGGCGGTAATTTCCAGGGTCGGTGGAAGCACCGCCTTTGTGAAGTGGGACAACAGTTGCAGTGCGCCACTCCTGGGTACATATCCAGAGGTAAGACTTTGATTAAATAGCTGTCCTAGTTGTGGGTTTAATTCCTCATTGAGTTCGTGGAGCACACAGCCGGGACACCGTCGGTCCCATGGATGCTGTGTTTTTGCTTTGGAGAGAGCAGTTTTAACTTGGGCGTTGGAAATGTTTGGGGGCTGCAATCGTTTGGTATAGATATCTCTCCTTTTGGGGAGGGGAGAAGTTTGCACTGAACCTGTCAGCCAGTATGTTGGCAATGTCTGTAGGATCAGTAATCTTCACATCATTTTTGACTAGTTCTGAGCATATCTGGGAGTTTCCTCCCATGTTTCTAACATAGCTAAAGAATGCCTTATGATTGTCTTTTGAGTCTTTAGCTATTTTTCTCTCAAAATTTGCTTTGGATGATTTTATGAGAGCTCTTAGTTTTTACTTATAGTGATCAAGGGTGTCTTACCTTTAAGGATTTTGCTCTATCTTGTAGTAGCTTTCTCCTTTTGTTGTAGAGTTTGTTTATGGCTGGGGTCCACCAGAGTGGACGCTTGCCTTTGGTACAGAGAGTCTTTGTTTTGCTTGGGATTGCCTTATCCATGCAGTCCTGCAGGTGCTGGTAGAAGGCATTTGTGAGTGATTCAGCGGCTTGAGTACTGTTTTCCGCGGCTCGGGGCCTTAAAGGAGACCACACTAGTCTTTAGAAGTGTGAAGTCGGCTCAGAAGTTTTTACTGTGGTCTTTTTATTTCAGGTGGGGTGGGATGAGGACCTCCAGCGAGATTAGTTTGTGATCTGATCTCACCAGTGAGGGGTATACTTCCGTGTTGAACATTGTGCTCCCATGTTCGTGATGATGAGATCAAGTATGTTATCTCCTCTTGTGGGATGGTGACTAGTTGTTCCATGGCATTTGAGTTTATGAATTCCAGGAACTTTTGGGCTAGGGTGTTTGGGCTTGAGTAGTGTTCCCAGTCTATATTAGGGTAATTGAAGTCACCTAGTATGATGGTGTTTGGTGATACATTTATCCCTCTAGTGTTTTCAGGAAGGCCATGTGAGGTTCCTGAGTTTGTGAGGGTGGCCTGTAACATGCTACAATTTGCAGAGCAGTCTTGCCTATGGTTAATTGCACCTGGATGGTCTCCGATGCATCGTGCGTTGCCACCAGTCTTGAGGTGTGGGTGTCCTTGATGAATATGGATACCCCTCCTTTCTTGGTATTTTCCGGATTTTGGGGCCGGAACGCATGATATGAGGTAAAACCTGATAGTGCTGGGGTGCTCTCAGGAGCCTTGAACCAGGTTTCTGTCACAGCACAGACATCGATGTTCTCCATATTGAGAAGGGCCTCGAAAGTGTGCATTTTGAGATTTAGACTTCTGGCATTGAGCAGCATTACCCTTAGTTTTTCCTTTTTGTGTTCTAGGGTGGTAGGTTTAGAATTTGAGCCTTGCCTAAAAGGCACTATGGGGGTGGCAAGAGCCTTTGCCAATATCCGAATCCCAGGGGTGACAGGTGCAAGCCGTCCCTTGAAGCAGCGTGGCTTGTCCAGCATGTCATCCCAGGCAGACAGACACTGGATCCCCTTTGAATGACACCAGTGGTTAAGCCAATTGTTAAAGCTGATCATCTTATCTCTGTATTGTGGCATCATTCTTGGTGAAGGTAGGATACTGCTCAAGGTCAGGGTCATACCTGCCTGGGCTACATAATCAGAGAGCTTCTCAATGTCTCTTTTCATGTAGTCCAAGGAGGTACGTCTCAGGCCACTCAAACCAGCATGCACAGTGACTGAGTCATATTTGTACCTGCTGTTGAGAGACCTGAGTGCTTGCTATGTGGCGGATTCTAGCCCGACTGGCAGCTTACTGTGTCCTTCTCCTTACTCAGTCTGGTGTGCGGAACGTCAGTGTGTCTGACTATGGAGTCACCAATGACTAGTGTGTCTGGCATTGTGTTTGGCCTTAAGGGCTGTGACTGTTTGACACTCTGACTGTGAGGTCTATGTGTTGCAGGTGCTGTGTTCTGAGGTGGTGGTTGTTTGGGTGTCTGCTTAGGTGGCCTCTGCTGTTTTGGTAGATTTTTGTTCAGAGCCTCCGAGTATGTCTTTGTGTGTTTATGTGTATGATTTGAGGTTGTGATGGTACTATGTGAGACTGGGTCTATAGTGTGTTAGGCTGTGTGGACAACCGTCCCTATGTTGATGGAGATGTTAACCGTTTAAAGAATACAAACAGGTTCAAGAGGCAAGATCTGCCCACAACAACACTGAAATGTGTAGGACACAGTGTCTGTAGGTTCCCGATGTCTATGTGTATGAGTCCCATGACAATACACTCCATAGCTTTGCAGAACAGGCTAGTTAGGCTTATAGGGCAGTATTGCCTGTGGTCCATTGTGGCACCAACTCTGTGGAGTGGGACCACTGTCCCTGTACGCCATTCCTTGGGTACATATCCTGTAGTAACTCTGATATTGAACAGTGCTGTAATGTAAGGGTTACGACTGTCATGAAGCTCGTGTAAGATGCAGGCCGGTACACCGTCTGATCCCATTGATGCTGTGATGTACGCTTTGGGGAGGGCAGCACTCACCTGTTACTGTGTGATGTCAGGGAGGTTACACTCTGTTGGGATGGATAGTTTCTCCTTACGGGGGATGGGGGGAGACATCTGCACTGAACCTGTTTGCCAGGATGTTGGCAATGCCAGTGGGTTCAGGGTAAGTTTAGTCAGTATGCAGTAACTCACAGCATATCAGTGAGTGTCCACCCAGGTTTCTGACATAACTGAAGAAGGCCATGTGATTGTCCTATGTGTCTGGTGCAATTGTCCGGTAGAAGCGGCCCTTAGAAGAGTTCATGAGTGATCGTAGCTGTCTGCTAGTACAGATCACAGATGCCTTCTCCATCTGGGATTTTGCTCTATCATGTAGTAGCTTCCTCCTGATGTTGTACAGCTTATTAATGGCTGGGGACTACCAGACAGGTCCCCTGCCATTAGAGGAGTGAGTCCTGTTGTTATTTGGGATAGCACAATCCATGCAGTCTACTAGGTGTCCATAGAATGTGTATGTAAAGGATTCAGCAGTCTGAGCCGTATTTGCCACTGTCTCAGGGTCTCTGAAGGATACCACCTTGCTTTGGTGAAGTGAGACGTTGGCTCATGAGAAGTTCACCAAGATTACTCAGGATGGGTGTGTGGAGGGTATATGTATGTCCAGTGAGATACATGTATGTTCTTACCTTATCAATGAGGGGTATATCGCTGGTGTGGATCATAGAGTCCCCATGTTGGTGATGATCAGGTCCAATATGTATTCCCCCTTGTGGCTGTGCTGACCGGTTGTGCCATAGCATATGAGTCTACAAATTGTAGTGACTGTTGGGCGAGGGTGTTGGGGCTTGAGAAGTATCCCCAGTCAATATTTGTGTATTTGAAGTCACCCAATATAATGGTGTTTGTGGAGACCTTCATATTCTCCATAGTTCCCATGAAAGCCGAGTGTGGTTCCTGAGTTTGGGAGGGTGGTCTGTAGCAGGCAACAAACTGAAAGGCAATTTTGCACAATGGTAGTTGTATATGTATGGTCTGTGATGCTTTGTGCAGTGCTACTAAGCCAGAGGTTTGTGTATCTTTGATGTATATGGATACTCTCCCTAGCTGTGTTGTCTGTTCCAAGTCTCGTGGTCAGAAAGCATGGTATGAAACAACCTGGTAGTGCTGTTTTGCATAAGTGAGCCTGAACCAGGCATCTGTTAGTGTGCAGATATCGCTATCCTCCATACTGAGGAGAGTCCTGAGTGGCCGCAATATGAGGGTAACACATCTGGTGTTGAGCAGCATTACCCTTAGTTTCATTTAACCAGTAATGTCTATGGAGGTGGGTTTGTCTATTGAGCCCTGCTCAACAAATGCACTATGGTGGTAGCAAGAGCCTTAGCCAGCATTCGAAAGTCCAAGGGTGACAGGTGCAAGTTGTCCATAGTGAAGCTATGTGGCATGTCGAGCATGTCACCACAGGCTGACAGACACTGTAACCCCTATGAATGACACCAATTTGTTAGCCAACTGTTAAACGTGATATGTTTGTCTGTATACTGTGACATCATAATTGGTGGGTGTAAGATGCTAGACAAGGTCAGGGTCATAATGGCCTGGGCTACATGATCAGAGTGTTCCTCCATGTATCATGTCATGTGGTCCAGGGAGTAAAGTCTGAGGTTTTAAGCACCAGCATGGACAATGATGGTGCCAGTCCTGTACTTGCTTTGTTGTGACCTGACTGCATGTGTTATGTGGCAGATCCTGGCACCCGACAGACAGCACAAAGTAACTATTCCCTTGTTTTGGCTAGTGAGTGGTATGTCAGTGTGTCTGACAATAAGTGTCACCTATTACAAGTGTATTAGGTGTGTTGTTTAGCCCCAAGGGCAGTGACTGTGTGGCACACTGACATTGTGAACTATGTGATATGTGGGTATTGTAGTGGGGTAGCAGTTGTGTGTGTGTCTGCTTTGGAGGTCTCTGCTGTTTAGGCAGAGTTCATTTACAGCATCCGAGTATGCCTATGTGTGATAATGTGGTTTGAGTGCTGTCGCTAGAGGATATGTGAGACTGATATGCGGTGTGTGTGGTTACCTTCACCACCTGATAGACTGTACCAGTCATGGGTCGAGAGAGTTCAGCACCCTGTATGTCTATATAGGTGCATCTCACACATATATCTGAGTTTGTCAGGAGGAGGAGGGGGTTGTCTTTGTACATGAGGCAGATGTGACATTGTGTCAACATCACAATATTCACCAGCTGGACTGGAGAGTACACACGAAGCCGACCCCTGGACATACCAGGATATTATGATGACATACTCTGTAGCTTGATCACAAAGGATCAGTAGGGTGTTAAGTCTGTAAAAGAGTATAACAGGGATTAGTGCTCAGGCTCGTTGGTATTTTGTAAAGAGTAGCTGAGAAGGAGTCCAGACTGAATCATGACACCACCTTCAGCTATGTCATAAATAGCAATGTACACCCATATATGACCTGAGTCAGGGCCAACTGTACCTGACTGACAATGCCGACATCCTGACAGACAGGCCCATATATACATACCCACCTCCCACTGACGATAGTCCATATCATCATACCAGGAGATATCACATGTAGAATGGATGAGCAGCTACACCCAATGCCAAAAGCATGGTAGCAAGTGGAATACATTGATTCCCAATATGTGTCATGCATAAACTACAGAACAAACAGATCCTGCAACTGAACAGTCAGCTGAGCCTCACCCCCTACACAGGATGTGGAACCGTTGAATGTTTACAGCAACATATGGCACTCCCCACAAGTGTTGGTGCACAACACACCTTGGGAAGTACAGTCCAGTACGCCTATGAAGTCTGATCTGCAAGGTCATGGAGTCCATCATGGTTGAAGTCATAAACAGAGCTATTGGAAGCTGACATACACACAACCCTACCAACTGTGGTATGTTCAGGTGCGGATCATGGTTCCCAAACATGCTAGACTGTTTGCAAGGCAGCCACCCAGGACGTACATCACTGAACACAGATACACATGTCTCACATGGACTTTGAATAGCCCTTTATCAACATCCCAGACATATGTAGTATCCACAAAACCAACAAGCTGTGCATACATATGTGTTGACATATGAAGGAATGTCAATGTGTCCACAGATAGATCACACAAGGTAAGGATTATGAGGTCCTGTTCAAGCTGTTGACACCTGCTGACCCACATGGACCATTCCTGGAATGGCATAAAACAAAGTGTACATACATCACCATGTCCAGTCTGATGATGTCACCATCCTATACATACAGCAGGAGAAGGGAAACCAGCCAGTAAAGCAAATAGCGTGCCGTGTTAATGCGTCTCTCTCTATAGTATCATACCATAGTTAGGTAGGGGTTTGAATCCTGCAAACACTGACTGTGTTTGGGGGGTGGTGTGTTTGTATGTGTGCAGTTTCCTTAGAGAGGAGTGCCCTTTTTGGAGACTGGGAAGACTCAGTAAAAGAGGTACATTCCTCTTTGGAAAGTCTGATGATGTCACCATCCTACAAATACAGCAGGAGATGGGAAACCAGCCAGTAAAGCAAATAGCGCACCATGCTAATGTGTCTTTCTCTAGGCTCATAACATAGTTAGGTAGGGATTTGAATCCTGCAAACACTGACTGTGTGTGTGTGTGTGTGTGTGTGTGTGTCTGTGTGTGTTGGGGGGGGTGTATGTGTGCAGTTCTCTTTGAGAGGAGTGCCCTTTTTGGAGACTGGAAAAACTCACTAAAAGAGGTACATTCCTCTTTGAAAAGTCTGATGATGTCACCATCCTACAAATACAGCAGGAGAATGAAAACCAGCCAGTAAACCAAATAGTGTGCCATGTTAATGCATGTCTCTCTAGTATCATAACATAGTTAGGTAGGGGTTTGAATCCTGCAAACACTGACTGTGTTTGTGTGTGTGTGTGTGTGTGTGTCTGTGTGCAGTTTCCTTTGAGAGGAGTGCCATTTTTGGAGACTGGGAAAACTCACTAAAAGAGGTACATTCCTCTTTGGAAAGTCTGATGATGTCACCATCCTACAAATACAGATGGAGAATGGAAACCAGACAGTAAAGCAGTGTGCCGTGTTAATGCGTCTTTCACTAGTATCATAACATAGTTAGGTATGGGTTTGAATTCTGCAAACACTGACAGTGTGTGTGTCACTGTTGGTCAATGCGGTGTGGGTTTTGGTTTTACTATGGTAGGACATATTATGATTAAAACAGTAAGTGCATTGCACACATCAGATATCTGTGTGGCAACTATATATATGTACATGTCCCCTCTGCCAGTACATAGGTGTGAAGCCTGCATACTACATGAATACATCTGTTTCCATTGACAGGTTGTGCCACTGCTTCTCAGATCGTAGGTCACATATGTATGTACGTGACAAGGCCGTCCACTGTTGTGATCTCTGGCCAAGGTCATCTGTGCCACACACACCCATGACAGTTACTAAAGAGTAGTATGAGTGAGGGTATATACCTGGGGTATATGTCAGACATGTTCATACACAACAACAACTGGCAATAATGGACAGTCGGTATAGGTGTACAACTGCCTTGTGGATATGCATTCAGGCCTCTAATATCTTATGTGATACACCGAGGGACTCCACAATACCTGTGGATATGTGGATACCAAGGGACACATGACATAACACGAGGCTGTATGTACACATTGGTACCCAACATACATGTTGAGGTCTACCATCAATGTGGTACTGATGGAATAGTATGTATAGTAAATGCGGATGACTATGCCATAGCCGGCTTACTGCTATACAGCATGTATCAGACAACAGGTATCTGTCTGTATGATACCCTTGTGTAGGATATGCGTCCCATCCAGGGAATGCATTGTTGGCCAATGCATGCATTTCCAGATGTGGATGGACAGATCCCTAGTGTGTTTGCATGTACCTAAGGAGGCTATATGCCAAACAGGTGTGGTCCCAGGAATGTGTGGCGGTCAATACCACTGGTTAGTGTTAGAGTATAGTACCGGAAGGATCCAACTGTTACTGTTCTCTACAACTGTGTGTCATTTGTCAGGACATCATCCAATGATTGCTTATAGTCATACTGTTGAGGTTGTGTATACTACCAGACCACAAATCATTGACAGATATTAACAGTATCACCCACAGCATAGTGTCAACCCATGTCATACACACATGTGGACCCATGTTAGTACATAACTGTAGTAGAATGCATACTGGCCATTGAAAGTTACTATGAGATGTTAACAATGTGTACAATAGGGTATGCCACACGTCCCATGTGTCCACCATGCACATACATGCAGACAGTGCGCACCCACCATGTTCACAGATGTACACTTGCTAATCTGTACTGCACACATCACACACGTACTGCCACTCACTAACACACTTCAGCCAAGTGGCACATGGGTGGACAATACATACTCAGACCTAACAGTGGTGTAAACAATGCTACATTGACAATCAGAGCTTTGATGCATAATGCCTGCTCAGACATACCTACAAGGATGTCATTACACTTTCCTGTTGACAACTTGCTAATATTGCTACACTGCTATAATGCATCAGCACCATGTTAGCCTGTTCCTGCATCAATGTTACAGATGACAGGAGGCGACACAGGTATCATCATATGCACAGGGTGTGTTGTTGTTTGCCAGAGCCTGACATTGACCCATCCAATCGACATGTGTGTGTGTGTGTGTGTGTGTGTGTGTGTGTGTGTGTGTGGGACAACAGTACAGCATGGGCCAACACTGATGAAATGTGTGTGTGTATGTGAGAGCCCTAGTTGTTTGGTTAATGTGTGTGTGTCTGCATGCACACAGCTCCACCATGTGGCTGCCATATACGGTAGTTTGTGGGACAGCCACAGACTGTACCTGCTAGGCTGTACAGATCACTGTCTCCGGCCACAGACACAGTAGCTGTGCCTGGCAGGGGTGCTACAGACAGTATTGGGTATCAACCCCAACTGGGTACTGTCATCAGAGGCAGAGGTATGACGACTGGACCCACGTCCCTGCTGGGACTGGCCAGAGCCACGTGCACGTGATCTACTGGGACAGTCAATGGACAGGCCAGCCCCAGCATGGCTGGGGCTGGAACTGCCACTACGGGAGCAGCTGTGAACTGTGGACCATCCACGACCACTGCCAGCTGTTGCTGTTGCTGGCATGCATCCGCATCAATGTCGCAACCATCCTGCACGGTCCTGGCTCATGGAAGACATATTGTGGAGGGCATCTACTGTCTCCCCCCAACATCTATCAATGACCTCGGTGTAATTCCAGATGGCACTGGCAAGGTCATGGATGCTGTCATTGATAGCGGTATAATGGGCCCTCTGTGCCCTAAGTCCCTGTCTGGTGTACCATTCCATACGTGCCTGAGCCTGCATTACAGCCCAGAACATACTGGACATTGTAAGACCTGTGAGGGCACGTCTGCCAGGGGCAATACAACCAGCGGTGCTCCCCCGAGAACCCCTGGACCTCTGCCTATGTGGTACCATTCTGGGAATCCGGCTATGGCTGCTGTGAGGAGATGCAAGTGCCATGGGTACCACACTCTCCTGGTCAATGCCAAATGTATGCTGTCCCTCGCCTATGGCCATTGGTGATGAGGGATGTATTGGCAGTATGAGCGTGTGCATAGATGGGGTTGAATGCTGTGTACTGTTGAATGGCAGACCAACGACAGACCCTGTCAAACCTTCCTGTGCCAGAATACATGTCTCATCATCACCACTATTCATGCAAGTGGCTTCAGGTTCCCTGCTGCTTTCGGCCACCCCTAACTCAGCAAGTGTGAGAAGAAGACAGGAACATACTTTACAGTCTGCACATGATGCATGCACACATGAACACATGCCCACATGAACACATGCCCACATGCACACATGCACACATGCACACATGCACACATATACACTCCTCACTACAGCACACACACACACACACACACACACACACACACACACACACACACACACACACACACACACCAGCAATCCAACACATACTCTATAGTGGATGAAGGTGGGTGCCAGTATCACAAGGCAAACAGTCACCACACACGTGTCAGCATGCAGAATATGTGTTGCACAAGACCATGCAGTGCAAGTGTAGGCGCCCCTATTTCATGGCAGTGTACATGGCTTTGATGCAACTGTGTAGTTTTTCAGTGATTGGCTACACCCTGGAACACAATGTGTACCTGGACACAACATTGCTGTGCAAGTATTATCAGCTCTGCAATGCCCTGTGCACCATCACTCACAGGTATACATGCCATGGCTGCATGTGTTATCTGTGTGACACATAGATTTCCATATCTGACTACAGTGTCTGTGTCCATAGCAGATAATAGTGGGCACAGGTGTAGCAAATGCATGCTATGTACACACATGGGATGAGTGGTGCATGTTGACGTAAAGGAATCCCAATGTTCGACATGGCCAGTGTACAGTGGTTATGGTGAGTGTGGGACATATTGCAGATATGTCGGTGCCAGCCATGGCATGGCATGCTACACGACTGCAACATTAAACACCACACATACCCAATGTGTGTCATGTGACCTATACACCCACTAGCATTCCAGGACATATATGTGACACTTTGTTCGGATGGCAACTGCTGTGCATATTGTGTATACTGGCATATGTAAGCACACATACAACATGCTATGCATATTATGTACAAGTGCATATGTTTGCACACACACAACATTGAGGTGCACAGCAATGACTGCTATGAGTAGTACTGTGGTCACTGTAACTGGATGGGGTGTAGTACCCTGTGCCATCATCATCATGCATCTTGTGGTCACTCACAGCTACTAATGTGTACAAGACCAATGCCTAGCATGCTGTACCTGAACTGCAGTGCTGTGGCTACGTTCACAATTACACAACCACTTTGTACATGGGTGTGTGAGGTGCCCGATAGGGAGCATTGCCTAACATGACTGTGTTATGCATTGAAGAGTGTTGCACAGCCCCATGATAAGCCTCTACCCCTGAGGGACATCATGTGTGTGTACATGACATGTGGGATATTGAAGTGTGACCTTACAGCGGGTGTGTGGTAATGCCAAATGTAGCATGTTTTCATGTCCTGCGTATGATAAACGTGTCCTGTTGTGTACAGCTGTAGCAACTATGCATATCCAATGTGCAGTACAGTGTTGCCACAAATGTGTCTGCTGCTCTGTGCATTGCATGTGATTGAGTCAGCTACTGACTTTACTGAGATGTTTAATGTCTCACAGCAAACATGCACAGCATGCATTATGCATAGGTGTATTACGTGTACATAGCCTACACCTCACCTATGACATGCACATGTCATTACCAATATTAAAGTGTTAACACACTCACCAGCATGTATCGTCTGCCCTGCTGTCACACCAGAGGGACCTACAAGAATATGACACAGTCTGTCAGTGGCAACAACTGTGGCATTGCTACTGTGAGTGTGCTAAACTACAGTAGAACAACAGTCAACAGTCACAGGTGTACAGATACTATTCCAAATATCAGTATTGCACACAATAGGCAGCACAACTGCTGAACACGCAGTACACATCTCACATATGCATATTCTAACAATACAGGTAACAGTAGTCTACAGCTAGGGCATATTACCTCCACACTCCATGTCATCATGCTGGGTGGCTCCAGCCTCCATGATGACACATGTGTGATGCTGTTGCTGCTGTAGGCCAGGAGCCACCATGCTTAGGAGCAGCTCCTCCACTCTGGTGAGGGGGGATGTATGGCCGCCCCACCACCTGTGGCAAGCTGTTGTCTATGGATATCAGATGCACACCACCGGACATGTCTAATTAAATCACTGCAGTGATGGTGTACCTGCTTATATGTCCGGTTATGCATGCCTATGTCATTTACCCGATGAACAAGATCTTGCCACAGTGCAGTACACTCATGCTGGTGCTGGCTGGCCCTGAAAAATAGCAGTGTATAGTGCTGCACCAGGCTATGTATTTCCTGTTCCTCCACAGCTGTATAGGATGGATTGTGTTGATGAGCCATAGCCCTGGAAGTCAATTAAGCAATATGTGTGAGCAAGTCATGTGGCACACTTAACATTATTAAGTACAGATATCACTTAACTGCCATATATAGCACCTGTTTGTCTGTCAGAGGATACACATGTTCAATACCACATATCAGTGCTCAGCCCACAACTGGCTGACAGTGCCTGCCACACTCCATATAACAAACCAGTATACACGAGTACCCGGCACACTGTATGTGATACAATGCACAACCTCACCACGGGGGTATATATCAAGCTAATGCATGAAGAAATATGTCATCCAATGCAATGAATGTAAAGTACATTTACAGTATTACCAGTAAACCACCCTAGTCATTGATGCCATACCCTTACCTAACATATGTGCACAGTTGTTAATATAGCTGGTATACTGCTGTAACACAGTATACCTGCTGCTAGGTACACACACATACCCTGTAACACACATGTGATTGCGGGCATGGTACATGCATCATTACACACACATCAGACATACATACAACAAACAACTGTATGCCGACACAGATGAGCATTACCTGTGTACCTTACAGTACTGTGTGCCCCTACTTACAGATACCTATGCCTGAGGTATGTAATCTGTGCAGACTACAGGAAACACACAAGACAGTGTTACCAGGGAATGTGAACATATACCATACTGTGCTGTTTAGGCCTACAGCTGCAGGTAGTACAACAGTTCATACCTGAGCTGGATTCACCAGCAATACCACTTACTGAGCATACATGTATTGCTTCAGCCTACAATGGGACACCACAGTCATAGACAAGGAACTACGTCACAACATATGCCATCCTACTATGTCTGCATCCCAATAAATGACACATCTTTCTCTGGCCTCACACCTAGGACACAAACTACCATGACAGAAACAACCTCACACTAAGCAATCACACCTTTACAGACCTTGCACACATTCACTGTCACACTCATTCCACCTCACATAGCAGATATTGCATTGAGTACATGTGTGTGTGCATTGTGTCATAGGTAGGTAATACGCTATTGGCCCTAGGGCCTAGAGCAGCCTAGCCATATGCTACCCTGGCCTTTGACACACATGTAATGTCATTTCACATGCTCCTGTCAACTGGATACACAGAGGTGACTACCAGGGCATATTACCTATCTCCCAAACAATCATCAGGGGTATGTATGACATCTGCTAATGAGGAGCCTTGTTTGTTAATGCTGGCTAGTTTATTCCAGAGTATGGCATATTTGTGGATAGGAACCTGTACCTCCAGCATGTGCTTTTTAGTGAGGTGGCGAGGATTAGGGCCCTAGGTCATGTAGCCCGGAGGGATTTTGAGGTGTTGACATGGTGGTTGGCTGACTGCTATGGGTGTGACATACCTCTATATGTCGGGCAGCAGTAACCTCTGGGTGGGCGGTATGCAACGCACTCTAGCTGTGGTTTTGTGAGTCAGTCTGCATAGGGCATGTGTTTGAGGGCAGTATTACTCTTTGTGAGGTATGTCTGTGGCCTTTCCACTTGCTGTAGTTGTCATGTGAGGTACATACCACATGGGGCATTGTGATGTGTAGAGGGGAACACTGCCTAAATTTCTCTAGATGACACACCTTTTGTGATGACACGTACCACGTAGACAGATTACAAGACTAGTGTGGCACTGTGATTATCAAAGGGGAGGCTACTGTCCACCTGTGTCCCATGTTCCCTTCTGACACCTTCAGTGTTAGGCAGGCTACCACCTATGTGATAGTTACTGGGTAAAGTGTTTTGGAATAGGGTATGGCACTGCAGTAAGAAACACTCTACCTCGCAAGTACAGCTGTGCACGGCCAACCCAACTTGAAAAAAAACGCCAAAGCCAGCACAAAAAGTTCCAAGTCTGAATATTTATTGTAAATAGACTAGTGCAAAATAAGCACTAAAGTTACAGCTCGATCCTCATACTAGTTTCGGAAAAACCTTCTTCAGTGAGGAGGGAAAAAACAAAATAGCAGTTCACTGATAAGCAAGGATGCTTATAAAAGAGGCAGGACCAATCAAAAATCAAAGCACATAATTTATGTGCATACATAATTGGCAACCAAAAAGTTTAAATGCATCTTGATAACCAAACTGTTTCATTCAAATATAAATGAATATGTATATTCAGTATAGTACCAAAAATAGGAACATTGTCAATTAACTTACATCTGAGTAGAAAGAGTGTCAAAACAGTGTCCTACTTATAAACAGTATATATAATATATATTACCTAACTCAGAATAGCACACAGTCAGTAACAAATATTGTAAGTTGTGTGATGACCTGTAATCAATAATATATAATGTTTATAGCATACATATGATATGTAGTTGGATAAAACATAAAATATCAACTACACCACAAATTTTTAGGGCCAGAGTTCAAATATGAAATGATCCGGTATGGTATACCTGACCAGTCTCTGTCCCAAATGTACAGTTATGTCTGATACTAAATGTGATTTGCACATCTGTAATGAAATACAAACAATAGTGGTATATATAATCATCACAGTATAGTTCACATTTCGTCAATCACAGCAAAAAATAAATGGGTATCTATATCAACTGGTGGTCATATAGTTCCAAAGAAGACCATCCAACAGGTATGTCCATGTAATAACAGTGTAACACCCTTAGTAATAGATAACCAAAAAAACAAACAAAACATATGTGTGTAAACCATGCATATTCTGATTAACCCAGATGTTCATTGAGGCCAGGTGGAAATAGTGCTCCTAAATGGATAGTCCAATATTTTTCTTTATGGCTGAGTATGCTTTGCCAACCCAATTGGTTATGTCTGTTTCCCATAACCTTGTCAATGATCATAAACATAAAATTGGCTGTTGTATGTTTAGTAGAATATTGGTATAAAGCATTAGTGTTTTTTTTATTACGTATTTCACTTCTATGTTCACTAATCCTAGTTCTAAGTGGGCGAGAAGTTTTGCCCACATAAAATGCATTACAGTGGCATGTAGCTAAATAGATCACCCAAGTAGATGAACAATTGCCAAATATACGTACATCATAAACTTTGCTTGTATTGGCACTAGTAAATTGTTTAAGCTTGTTTATCTGACAACATGAGCTGCAATGACCACAAGGAAATGTGCCTAACAGTTCATCCCCAGAGATAGTGAGTTGTTTATACTGGGCACCACCACTCTCCTTATGTTTAAAATGTGAGAGCAGTGTGCTCAGAGGTTTACCTCTCCTATAGGTAATGGAACATTTGTTTCCCAAAATCTGTCGTAGATGGTCATTGGCTAAAAGGATGTTCCAGTTTTGATTCAGAATCTCCCTCACTATCTGATGGTTCCTGCCATAAGTGGTTATAAATCTAATGGTATCATCTTTAATATGTTGATCTTTATTTTTATATTTTAATAAGGAATCTCTATGCTGTCTATCAGTCCATATCCTGGCAGATTCAATATCAAAATTGGAGTAACCTCTGTCCAAAAATCTGTGTCTCAAGTCATGTTTGGCTGTATCATAATCAATTTGGGAGGAGTTGATACGTTTCATTCTTAGAAATTGAGACTTGGGTATGTTGGGGATGGTGTGACGTGGGTGCATGCTGGAAGCATGAAGTAAAGAATTGAATTGTGGATACTTCCGGTGTGTTTTCGTATTCAGGGTATGGTCCTTGTTACGATAAATCGTAACATCCAAAAAGTCAATCTGTTCTTTATCAAAAGTGATGGAAAATTCAATACCCCATATATTATTATTTAAGTATTCCACAAATTCAGAAAGATATTCTGGGTCCGCACGCCACACCATCCAGCAATCATCCAAGTATCTCCTCCAAATGTCCATTTCAACAAGGTAGATGTTGTGTAGAGGATTATAAATCACGTATTCTTCTAGATATGCCATGAAGAGATCAGCATATATGGGTGCAAAAGATGCACCCATAGCTGTTCCTCTCAATTGCCAATAGCATTTGCCTTGGAAATAAAAGACATTTTTATTGAGAACATGTTCACACATGCATATAAGCAGTGTGTTGAACCCTGGTGGATATATTTCAGATTTGGTTAACCAAAAATCCAAAGCCTGTAAACCTCCCCAATGGGGTATGCTAGTGTAGAGAGATTTAACATCCAAGGTGCACATAATCCAATTTGGGTCAAGCTGGGTATCCTGAATAATATTCAAAAACTGTGTTGTGTCCTGAATTCTGGCTCTAACATGTATCAATAAGGGTTTTAAATATTGGGTTAGAAACTCAGATAATGGTTCTGTCAATGAGCCATGGCCAGAGACAATTGGTCTACCCAGGGGATGAATGATGGATTTGTGAATTTTCGGAAGCAAATATAGAATTTGCTTTGATGGGTCCTTAACCTGAAGATGTTGAAGAGTCTTAGCACTAATGATGCCCTCATCCATAGCCAAGGTGAGAAAGATATCAATCTCTTCCTTAAATTTTTTGGTTGGGTCAATACCCATATGCTGATAACATTTAGTATCTGAAAGTTGTCGTAGACCTTCTTGAATATAGTCCTGCATGTTTTGGATAACCACGGCACCACCCTTGTCAGCTTGTAAAATGACAATATTTCAGTTGTTTCTGAGCTCCGTAAGTGCCTGTTTCTCATCTGATGTCATATTATCTGGGGCAATGTTACATTGTAGGTGAGGAAAGTGTAGATCTTTAAGCACTGCTTGTTGGAAGATACCAACATTCTTGTTCATGGGTGGCTGAAATGTGGATTTTTTAAAAAGTGAATTCAGAAGATCTTTGAGATTTACTAGTGTCCTGTTCAGAAAAAAATATTTTAAGGTTAAGTTTCCTACAGTATTCCATAACATCCAAAGAGGTAAGATAATGATCAGAAAAGAAGCTTGGAATAAAACCCAAACCTTTATTCAAGATATTATGTTGTGCATCCGTGAGTACAACATCTGACAAATTTAAGACATTTTCAAAAGGTGTATTCATTATCTCAGTAAAGCTTGGATCAGACCTGGTATGGATTCTGTTCTTAGTTCTATGGGTGTGTTTCCTCCCCCCTCTGGATTTCCTACCCTGTCTAAAGGGAGATGCTGATGAGTGGTTTTCTTTCTTAAAGGGGAGTTGGTGGACAATCCACCCTCACTATCTGTATAGGATGACTCCTCCCCTGATGTGCTCGCTAATGTATTGTCTTTGTGTTTCAATATGGATCTAGGTCTCTTCCTGGACCTGCCCCCAGACATACCTGGCCGTGAGTCCTGAAACCTGACAGTTCTCTGTGTTTGAAAGGGTTGCCCCTTAGCATAATCAGTCACATCTCTATTAAATTTTTTGACCTTTCGGTCCTTGATCAGTTTGTCATAATTTGTCAATTCCTTGGACAACCAATCTAGATGTTGATGATAGTTGTGATGGGATTGAAATTTTTTACATTCTGCACTTAATTCTTTAGTTTCTGAGACACAAACATCAATCATCCTCTCATAGTAGGAAGCCAGGATCTTTACAA